>NC_053492.1:448729714-448833396 GCF_905171775.1 Rana temporaria | reverse complement strand
TTAACATTGGTACGCCGCATGTACGCCTCATATAGCAGGGGTAACTTTACGCCGGGAAAAGCCTAATGTAAACCGCGTATCTGTACTGCGTCGGCCGGGCGTACGTTCATGAATTCGCGTATCTAGCTGATTTACATATTTCTAGGCGTAAATCAGCGTACACGCCCCTAGCGGCCAGCGTAAATATGCAGTTAAGATCCGACGGCGTAAGAGACTTACGCCGGTCGGATCTAATAGAAATCTATGCGGAACTGATTCTATGAATCAGGCGCATAGATACGACCGCTCAGACTCAGAGATACGCCGTCGTATCTCCTTTGAGAATCTGGGCCAATGATTTCACTGCACGCTGTTAGCATCTCCCAGTGTACATTAAAAGCTGCAGAAAGTCAGATGTGGCATCTAGCTCTTTACTTTGCAGCCTTCCTGCTGATAGGGATGATGTTCGGTTCGCACCAGAACATGCAAACAGCCAAAAAATTTGTGTGAACACCATTAATGTCTGTGGGAAACGAACATGAAAAATCAAACGTACAGGTACATTAATATGCCTGTACGTGCCATTCTGCAGACGTGTATCGGCGTGATCCGGTCGGCAAGCGTTTAAGAAGACACATGGCCGCTCAATAAAGTTGCAGGAGAAGTGGTTTAACTTTAAACTGCATATAGGGGTTCTTTACTGTCAGAGCCGTAAGGATGTGGAACTCCCATCCAGAATTGGTGGTGTCAGCAGGAAGTGCTAATAATAAAAAAAGACTCCACATGACTAAGCTCTGGGGGTGTTGGGGGTAGGGTGACCACATTTCCAAACTACCATTCAGGGACACCCCCTTCCCAAATATCTGCTTGTGCTGTATCGATTCACAGCACAGTGATTGGACACAAGAGGCGGGATTTATGATTTCTCCAATCACAGGCAGGGGGCGGGGACTGTGCTCCCCCAGGCATTCCCGGCCAGGACAAGTACTGTCAGTAAGTAAAGCGGTGATGTGGTGGCCTTTTTTGGGGACATTAGTTTGGCTTGGGGGGTGGCTGTGTCAGTTTCATTCCGGGACACTGTATTGTCCTGGAATGAAGGTGTCCGGGACAGACCTACAAAATGCGGGACACGTGGTCACCCTAGTTGGGGGTGTGGCCTGGTTGGAGTCTAGGCTGAAGTTGCCACTCCATTCATTGTAGTAAGGCACCATAGCTGTGAAAATTCCACGGGTCCCCCTTCTTTCCCTAAATTTTTTTGAGATGGGCACCTTAACGAATCCAATATACAGGTACTGTATATGGGAAATGGTTGTGACATAAACATTGTGCACACACAGTTTGAACTAGATGGACTGGTATCTTTATTAACCGCTTGCCGACCAGCCGCCGCAGTTTTACGGTGGCAGGTCGGCTCTGCTGGGCGAGATCACGTAGATCTACGTCATCTCGCCGAGCAGCCAATAGGGGCCCCCTGCTCGCCCCTGACGCCGACGCGCATGCCCGGCGGGCACGATCACCGCCGGGCACCCGCGATCGCTCGTTACAGAGCACCGGGAGCTGTGTGTGTAAACACACAGCTCCCGGTCCTGTCATGGGAGAAATGCCTGATTGTCTGTTCATACAATGTATGAACAGTGATCAGTCATTTCCCCAAGTCAGTCCACCCCCCCCCCACTTCAGTTAGAACACACCCAGGGAACATACTTAACCCCTTCCTCGCCCCCTAGTGTTAATCCCTTCCCTGCCAGTGGCATTTTTATAGTAATCAATGCATTTTTATAGCACTGATCGCTATAAAAATGCCAATGGTCCCAAAAATGTGTCAAAAGTGTCCGAAGTGTCCGCCATAATGTCGCGGTACCGATAAAAATCGCTGATCGCCGCCATTACTAGTAAAAAAAAAAATATTAATAAAAATGCCATAAAACTACCTTCTATTTTGTAAACACTATGAGGTAGAGTCAGGTAAGAGATACGACGGCGTATCTCCAGATACACCATCGTATCTCTGAGGCCCCGTACAGACGAGCGGACAGTCGGATGAAAACGGTCCGCCGGACCGTTTTCATCGGACATGTCCGCTCGGAGATTTCGGTCTGATGGCTGTACACACCATCAAACCGAAATCCCCGCGGACAGACAGCGCGGTGATGTGGCGGTGACGTAAAATACTTCCATGCATGCGTCCATTCGACGCATGCGGGAGATATCTGTATGCTGGTTAGGTGTACTAACCAGCGGACATGTCCGCCGGACAGCTTTCCAGCGGACATGTTTCTTAGCATGCTAAGAAACATTTGTCCGCTGGAAATCTGTCTGCTAGCCTGTACACACGATCAGATCTGTCCGCTGACACTGGTCCGCGGACCAGTTTCAGCGGACATGTCCAGTCGTGTGTACGAGGCCGTGTGCGGTGTCGTATCTATGCGCCGGATTCATAGAATCAGTTACGCATAGATTTGACTAAGATCCAACCGGCGTAAGTCTCTTACGCCGTCGTATCTTAGTTGCAATTTTAGGCTGGCCGCTAGGTGGCGCTTCCGTATATTTACGCTTCGAATATGCAAATTAGGTAGATACGCCGATTCAGAAACGTCCGTTTGCCCGGCGCATTTTTTTACGCTGTTTACGTTAGGATTTTTCCGGCATAAAGTTACCCCTGCTATATGAGGCGTATACTATGTTAAGTATGGACGTCGTTCCCGCGTCAAAGTTTGAAAATTTTACGCTGTTTGTGTAAGTCGTTCGCGAATAGGGATTTGCGTAATTTACGTTCACGTCGAAAGCATTGCCTTTTTGCGGGTTAATTTGGTGCATGCGCACTGGGTTACATTCACGGACGTCGCATGCGCCGTTAGTCAAAAACATCATTTACGTGGGGTCATGTTTTATTTGCATAAAACACGCCCACCTCTTCACAATTTGAATTAGGCGCGATTACCCCGGCAGATTTACGATACGCCGCCGTAACTTAGGACGCAGAATCTTGGTGAATACAGAACCTGCCTCACTAAGTTACGGCGGCGTAGCGTATCTGAGATACGCTATGCCCACACAAAAATAAGCAATTCTACCTGAATCTACCCCTATAACTTTTGCGCAAACCAATCAATAAACGCTTATTGCTATATTTTTTTTTACAAAGAATATGTAGAAGAATACGTATCGGCCTAAACTGAGGAAAAAAATAGTTTTTTTATATATTTTTGGGGGATATTTATTACAGCCAAAAGTAAAAAAAATATATTTTTTTTTCAAAATTGTCGCTTTATTTTTGTTTATAGCGCAAAAACTAAAAACCGCAGAGGTGATCAAATACCACCAAAAGAAAGCTCTATTTGTGGGAAAAAAAGGACGCCAATTTTGTTTGGGAGCCACGTCGCACGACCGCGCAATTGTCAGTTAAAGCGACGCAGTGCCGAATCACAAAAAGTGGCCTGGTCTTTGACCAGCAATATGGTCCGGGGCTGAAGTGGTTAAACCTTACCAATGATGTAACAATGTAACACAAGCTCAATACTGTGGCATGGGCATCAGAATGGCCTACATTATGTGCAACTCTGATGAATATGACAGAGATCAGATAATGGTATTTGCTCTCTTGTGTTGTGTTTTCTCCCTGCTGCATTTCCTTAATTCCTTTAAAAAACACAATTTTAAGATGGCACACATAGAAAAATAAAATGATGCCCGATGTTGTTTTTTTTTTTCCTTGCCATTTTTTCTTGTTTTAAACATGTGCCAAGTTTGTTCCACTTAAAATTCATGTTTTCGAGTGCCGTAATTTGTAAATTATTGGGATAAAAATGTTGACATTCGGTTGCATTTGTCTGGCATTTGTCAGCACAGACAGGATTTCATAGAAATCTGTGTTCTGTATCCATTACAAAATATCTTAGGACACATTGTTAAATGATTGTGACAGCTAAGGAAGTATATTTTGAACAAGATCATGCTAGACAATTTTCTGCATTTACTGGTGGTGACCCACACTGGAAGGGAGCCCAGAATTCCAGGACCATCCCATAGGACGTGTTTCCTTGGCTCTGGATGGGATGTAAATCACAGCAGCAGAGACACTTGTCTATAGGAAGTCAAACAAAGAGACTCAGAGGAGGCAACAGGTGTGGTGACAGCTGTCCGCAAACATGCGAGGTGGAAACTGAACTCCTTCCACCGCCACTTGCACATTTGTACTGACGCTATTCGGACATGTGCTGGGGCTTAGGTTCTTAAACCTTCTCCGCTTATTCAAATCATACCGAAAAACAATGTCTAACAAAGTGACTAATCTTCACTCTCCAGAACTCTGCTGAACATTGGAAACATAATACAACCACAATACACGTTTGAACAACTGCAACCCTTGTTTGTGGAAAAGCATTTTTAATAGTGCCCTGTACCTCCAACAATGAAGGTATCTGGCCAACCCTCCTCCTGTGTGAAGTGATTGTGTGGATTGGGGCAGGTACAGCACAACTCAGGCCGCGTACACACGGTCGGTCAAAACCGATGAAAACGGACTGAAGGACCTTTTCATCGGTCCAAACCGTGTGTGGGCCCCATCGGTCAGTTATCCTTCGGTCAAAAAATTTAGAACTTGCTTTAAAATTTAACCGATGGACGCCTAACCGATCGGTCAAAACCGATGGTTAGTATGCAAAAGCATCGGTTAAAAATCCACGCATGCTCAGAATCAAGTCGACGCATGCTTGGAAGCATTGAACTTCGTTTTTTTCAGCACGTCATTGTGTTTTACGCGTTCTGACACGATCGTTTTTTTAACCTATGGTGTGTAGGCACATCAGACCATCAGTCAGCTTCATCGGTTAACCGATGACAACGGTACTTCGGACTGTTCTAATCGGATGGACCATCCGTGTGTACGCGGCCTCAAACTTACTTTTAGTAATCTTTAAGTGAAAGTATAGGGCCAGATTCACAGAAAAAGTACGCCGGAGTATCTGCTGATACTCCGGAGTACTTTCAAACTTGCAGCGTCGTATCTTTAGTTTGAATCCTCAAACCAAGATACGACGGCTTCTGGCTTCGATCCGACAGGTGTACGGCTTCGTACGCCTTCGGATCGTAGGTGTAATACTTCGGCGCCCGCTGGGTGGAGTTTGCGTCGTTTTCCGCGTCGGGTATGCTAATTAGCTGTTTACGGCGATCCACGAAGGTACACGCGTTCGTCGCATTCTCTTACGTCGCCGCTAGTCGGCTTTTCCCGGCGTATAGTTATGGCTGCCATTTAGGTGGTGTAGAAATAGACAGGCCATGTTAAAGTATGGCCGTCGTTCCCGCGTCGAAATTTGAATTTTTTTTTTCCGTAAGTCCTCCGGGAATAGGAAAGGACGTAACGCACGTCGCCGTTCAAAAAATTACGTCGGTGCGATGTCATTTCGCACAAAAAAAAAAAGAATCCAAGCCCCATTTGAATTAGGCGGGCTTGCGCCGGACGGATTTACGCTACACCGCCGCAAGTTTACAGGCAAGTGCTTTGTAAATCAAGAACTTGCCCGTAAAACTTGCGGCGGTGTAACGTAAATGAGATACGCTACGCCGCCGCGCAGCTACGTGAATTCTGGCCCATAGTGTTCTGGCTAGTCCTGGGTTCCGGGCTCACCTCTACCATGGGTTTGAGGTAGATCCCCAGGATTCATGAAGTTTGTTAATTACAATGTAGCACACTCCACTCTTTTACTGGCTCAGGAACAGTCCATGGGTGTAATTTTTGGGGTTTTGTTGGAAAATAAAACTTGGATGGGCTGAGAGAGCACGAGATACCACAGAACTGAAGAACTGAACCTTTTGTGGACACTTCTCTAGCTTGCTGAGCTGCCAAAAAATGGCCCACAGAGTGACTAAAACTTTTACCAAAGGAGCAAAAACTGCACACAATCACTAACTTCCAGAACCAGGTCATTTACTCACACAGCCACAGGATCTTTAGTGCCTCCCTCCTACAGTATATACACAAATACACAAATAAGGATGGGCCGAACATCCCCGTCTCGGTTCGCACCAGAACTTGCCGAGCAGGCAAAAAATTAATTCGAACGCGTAAACACAGTTAAAGTCTATGGGACATGAACATGAAAAATCAAAAGTGCTAATTGTAAAGGCTTATATGCAAGTTATTGTCATAAAAAGTGTTTGGGGACCCTGGTTCTGCCCCAGGGGACATGTATCAATGCATATTTTCTTTTTAAAAACTGAAGTTTTTTCGGGAGCAGTGATTTTAATAATGCTTAAAGTGAAACAATAAAAGTGAAATATTTCTTTAAATTTCATACCTGGGGGGTGTCTATTGTATGCCTGTAAAGTGGTGCATTTTCCTGTGTTTGGAACAGTCCCTGCAGCAAATTACTTTACTAAAGGAAAAAAAGTAATTTAAAACTACTCTACAATAATGAATTATCAGTCCCGGCAATACAGATAAAAGCAGGGCTTTTTTTCTCAGAGAAGAGGTGCAGGAACTCCCTACTTCCGAGACACCTGTTGTATCCACCCCCTACACACCTCTGAGAACCATTCCTTTGTTCCACCCTCTACCCGCCTCCGAGAACCATTCCTTGGTTCCACCCCCTACCCACCTCCGAGCACCATTCTTTGGTTCCACTACCTACCCTCCTCCGAGCACCATTCCTTGGTTCCACTCCCTACCCACCTCCGAGCACCATTCTTTGGTTCCACTACCTACCCACCTCCGAGCACCATTCCTTGGTTCCACCCCCTACCCACCTCTGAGCACCATTCCTTGGTTTCACTCATTACCCACCTCCGAGAACCCTTCCTTGGTTCCACCCCCTACCCACATCCGAGCACCATTCTTTGGTCATTTTTTTTTAATTGACGGCTGGGTTCCCCTTAATATCCATACCAGACCTAAAGGGTCTGGTTATTGAATTTGGGGGGACCTCCGCGCATTTTTTTTTTTTTTACTTAAAGTCCATGTCCCATTGACTTCAATGGGGTTCGGGTCCGAACCCGAACATCCAGGTGTCCGCTCAACTCTAATCTTAATACATGCTATGCATTAAGATAAAACACCTTATGTGTACAGAAGCCCACTCAGCGCACCTAATACGTAACTGAACCAAATCTCAATCCAGCGATGTTACATGAGTGCCACGGCCGCCTGGGACTCTCCCTCCTGATTGGCCGAGACACAGCAGCAGCACCATTGGATCCTGCTGCTGTGAATCAGTCAGTCTGCCAATGAGGAGAAAGAGGGGCACTGGAGCTGTGGGGGCACTCGGCAGGAGGGAGGGGCCAAGAGAACCAACAAGAGACCCAAGAAGAGGAGTATCTGGCGTACTGTAAGGTACCTGTAAAAGGTAGTGTCCAAAGTGGAAGTAGTGTGCTTGAGATCCAGGCAAAGCGTCGTCAGGCAAATAGTTCACAATCAAAATCCGGAGAAGAGTCAGGCAGGCTAAGGTCATTCACGATCTGGCGGCAAGGTACAAAATCAGCAGGCTGTAGAATAGTCGGGATATCAGGCAGGAGTTCAATACAAGGAAGATCACTGAAGTCAAAACACCCAGGGAAGAAATCCAAATAAACGGGCACTGAGTGATGACCTCACTTCCTATTTAAAGGCTGTCCAGATTGAGAATTGTCCACAGCTGGCAGCAGGTGGAGCTAGAGAGTATGATGTAGTGTTGAACACAGTAAGGACATTCCCAAAGTCTAGATCTCTTCTGTAGCACAACAGGTAAGGCTTTGGTTTAAGAGACCAGGAAGATCCCGGTTCGAATACAACCCGGGTCATGACAGGGCCCCCTCCCCAATGGACCCCTCCGGGGGCCTAGCGGGGCTTAGTGGGAAACGAGGTATGGAAGTCTCGTATAAGAGAAGGGGCATGCAGATCTTTGGCTGGAACCCAGGAGCGGTCTGTGACAGGATACCCCTTCCAATGAACCAGATACCGAAGGCCACGGCCCTGTCTTCTGGAATCAAGAATCTTGGAGACTTCAAACTCATTTTGTCCATCAACAAGAACAGGAGGAGGTAGCTGTTGTGATCTGGAGTAGCGGTTGAAAATAGCTTTTTTGAGGAGTGAAACGTGGAACACGGGATGTATCCGGAGAGAAGAAGGTAATCTTAAGCGATAGGAAACTGGTCCAACTCGAGCAATGATCCTGTAAGGACCAATGAATCGAGGGCCCAATTTGGTAGAAGGTTGTTTCAGTCTCACATACTTGGTTGATAGCCAAACTCTGTCCCCCACCACATATGGAGGTATATGGCGTCTTCGTCTGTTGGAAAAAAGCCTGTACTTGCCTGCTGACTTCCGTAGTAATAAACGAATCTTCTTCCAATGTAGTAGAATATTTTTCACCCGCTGATCTGCTGCTGGTACACCAGAAGAAGGCTGAAGTAGGGGAAAAGTCTGAGGGTGATAGCCTAGGGCTGCATAGAATGGTGTGGTATGATGAGCACTGTGCCAACGGGAATTTAGGGCGAACTCAGCTAAAGGCAAATACTCAGACCAGTTGGAGTGTAAGGCATTGACATAATGTCGAAGGTAGGTTTCTAGGGTCTGGTTCATGCGTTCGGTTTGACCATCAGTTTGAGGGTGATGTGAGGTAGAGAGTGAGAGCGTTACTCCCAGTTTCTTGCAGAACGCTCTCCAGAATCGGGAAACAAACTGGGATCCGCGGTCTGAGATGACATTGGTAGGTATGCCATGATGTCTTACAATATGGGAAAGGAAAAGAGTGGACAGTGCTTTCGCTGTAGGTAATCCCGGAATCGGCACAAAATGAGACATTTTGGAAAAGCGATCCACTGTGACCCATATAGCAGTCATGCCCTCGGACTTGGGTAAGTCTACAATGAAGTCCATGGTCAAATGGGTCCAAGGCTGGCGAGGTGCCGGAAGTGGATGTAACAGTCCAGCAGGTAATGTGCGGGGTACTTTATTAGCAGCACAAGTTGGGCAGGCAGCCACATAGTCAGTAACATCCTTTTTCATACAAGGCCACCAGACATGACGCTGCAAGGTCTTAAGAGTGATGGTGACACCAGGATGACCGGATAACACGCCATCATGTGCCCAGAGGAGTATAGGTTTTCTGAGACTAGGGGCTACGTACAGGCGACCTGGTGGTATCTTCAAGCCCTGGGGAACACGATTCTGGGTTTCTTGTAGCTGTTGGGAAAGGGCCGTAGAGATCTGTGCGACAATTTTGTGAGGTGGGATTATATACTGCTCGGCTGGTTGATCTTCTTCAGAGGAAGCGAACTGTCTGGAAAGAGCATCGGCTTTTTTGTTTCTATGCCCTGGAACATAAGAAAGGACAAAATTAAAACGGGAGAAAAACAGAGCCCATCGAGCCTGACGTGAGTTCAGACGTCTAGCAGTCTGAAGATACAGTAGGTTTTTATGGTCCGTGAGGATAGTAAAAGGTTTGGAAGCCCCTTCCAGAAGATGTCGCCATTCAGACAATGCCAATTTGATGGCCAGTAGTTCTCGATTCCCAACATCATAATTCATCTCTGCCGGAGAAAACTTTCTAGAGAAAAAAGCTACTGGATGGATTCTACTAGACTTTGGCTGTCTCTGGGAGAGTACGGCACCTGCTCCAACCTCAGAGGCATCAACCTCAACAATGTACTGGAGGTCAGGATTTGGATGCTGAAGAATTGGAGCTTTACTGAACATGTCCTTTAATCGCTGGAAAGCTGATTTTGCTTCTGAAGACCACGCCTTGCAATTTGTACCCTTCTTAGTCATGGCAGTAAGGGGTGCCGCAATGGAGGCAAAACTCTTAATGAAGCGTCTGTAGTAATTTGCAAATCCTAAAAAGCTTTGGAGTCCTCTTAAAGTGGTCGGTTGGGGCCATTGCAAGACAGCGGAAAGTTTTTGAGGGTCCATTTGGAAACCGTCAGCACTTATGATGTACCCAAGGAAAGGAATACAGCTTTGATGGAAACTGCATTTCTCGATTTTTGCATAAAGATGGTTTTCTCTAAGCCGTTGTAATACCTGTTTCACATGCGAGATGTGCTCTGGAAGAGTCTTGGAAAAGATTAAAATGTCGTCCAAGTAGATGATCACAAAATGGTTGCTGAAATCATGAAAAATTTCATTCATGAAACGTTGAAAGACAGCAGGTGCGTTACACAAGCCAAATGGCATGACCAAATATTCAAAGTGTCCATTACGAGTGTTGAATGCTGTCTTCCACTCGTCCCCCTCATTAATTCGAATCAGGTTATAAGCCCCTCGTAGGTCTAGCTTGGAGAATATACAGCCCCCTTAAGTAGATCAAATAGTTCAAGAATGAGTGGCAAAGAGTAGGAGTCCTTTACGGTGATTTGATTTAACCCCCGATAGTCTATGCATGGTCGAAGGCCCCCATCTTTCTTTTCAACGAAGAAGAAACCTGCTCCTACTGGAGAAGAAGAGGGTCGGATAAAACCTCTTTCCAAGTTGTCTCTTACGTATTCCTCCATAGAGTTTTGTTCGGGCAAAGACAGGGGGTAGGTCTTTCCTTTGGGAAGAGGTGCTCCGGGAATCAATTTAATTGTACAGTCAAAAGGACGATGTGGAGGTAACACCTCTGCCTTTTGTTTGCAAAATACGTCTGCAAAGTCATGGTATTCACGAGGCAAGGTAGGTGGGATAGTCACAGGAGCCAACATGCAAGCAGAAAGTCTTTTGGGTTGAGACAAAAAGCGAAGGCGACAGGACGATCCCCAGGAGGTTAGTTCTCCATTTTCCCAATCAAAAGAGGGGTTGTGAAGTTGTAACCATGGGTAACCAAGGATGATAGGCAGAAGCGGAGAATCAATAAGAGACAAGACAACTTCCTCTTTGTGGAGGAGGCCTACCTGCAGGGTGATTGTTGTAGTCTCGAATTTCACAATACCATCTCCCAAGGGCTGTCCATTCAGGGTGGTAATGTTCAGGGGTCTAGACTTAGGAACAAATGGGATGTTGTTCTTTCTTGCAAAAGTGTAGTCCAAGAATATACCCGCAGCTCCGGAATCCACAAAAGCCTCACAGAAAACAAGCTTAGAAGATAAATGGATAGTAGCCGGAACAGTAATCTTGGTCTTGGAGGATCTACCTGTAAGGTCTAAGCCAGCTCCTCCAACACTGGTTAGACCCTGCCTTACTGGACGGGAGGGGCAGACAGATACTAAATGTCCTTTAAGTCCGCAGTACAGGCATAGGCCCAATGAACGCCTCCTTTGTTTCTCTGACTCAGTTAGGTGGAGACGGCTCACCTCCATGGGTTCCACAGGTGTCTGGGGTTCAACAGAGGTTTCAGGTTCTGGCTGAGGTGGTGCTTGGAAGTTAGGGGCCAAACGGTAAACTGGCCTAGGAAACTTGCGGGTTCTAAGTCTCTCTTGGCACCTTTCATGGTACCGGACATCCAGACGAACACACAGCTCTATGAATTTCTCAAGGTCTTCTGGGAGATCCTTATAGACTAATTCGTCCTTGATGCGATCCGTAAGACCTTTTCGGAAGGCTGCACGTAATGCCCTTGAGTCCCAATTTGTTTCAGCAGCAAGGGTACGGAACTCAATAGCATACTGTGCCACAGATCTGGTGTCTTGTTGTATGTCCAAGAGGGAGTACTCAGCTGCAGAAACTCTACCTGGCTTGTCAAATACAATCTGGAGAGAGGCCAGAAATTTTTCAGCATCTTGGAGTACAGGATCGTTGCGTTCCAAATAAGGAGAGACCCAGGCCAGGGCCTTCCCCTTTAACAAGGAAATTACAAAAGTCACTTTGGCAGATGAAGTGCTAAAAGTCGCAGGGTTGTTGCGGAAATGCAAACGGCAAACATTTAAAAAGCCTCTGCAGTCCTCAGTATCACCGCCAAACTTGTCAGGCAAGGGAAGTTTTGGTGGTACAGAAGAGGCGGGTTGGACCGTAGCAGGAGTAGGATCCGGAGTCTGAACCGTTGCAGAGGAACCAGGCAAACAAGATTTGAGCATGGTGCAAAGTTCATCTAACTTGGCGTCCAGGGAAGAAAGATGCTGTTCATGAGCTCCGATCAATTGTCCCTGACGTGTAATCGCCTTAACAATCTCAGCAGGGTCCACTGCCATTGTGGCCCGTTTATTATGTAAGGTACCTGTAAAAGGTAGTGTCCGAAGTGGAAGTAGTGTGCTTGAGATCCAGGCAAAGCGTCGTCAGGCAAATAGTTCACAATCAAAACCCGGAGAAGAGTCAGGCAGGCTAAGGTCATTCACGATCTGGCGGCAAGGTACAAAATCAGCAGGCTGTAGAATAGTCGGGATATCAGGCAGGAGTTCAATACAAGGAAGATCACTGAAGTCAAAACACCCAGGGAAGAAATCCAAATAAACGGGCACTGAGTGATGACCTCACTTCCTATTTAAAGGCTGTCCAGATTGAGAATTGTCCACAGCTGGCAGCAGGTGGAGCTAGAGAGTATGATGTAGTGTTGAACACAGTAAGGGCATTCCCAAAGTCTAGATCTCTTCTGTAGCACAACAGGTAAGGCTTTGGTTTAAGAGACCAGGAAGATCCCGGTTCGAATACAACCCGGGTCATGACACGTACTTTGTGCAAAATCACTGCACAGGGCAGGTAAGTATAACCTGTTTGTTACTTTAAAGAAATTAGACTTTAGTATCACTTTAAAGTAAATAAAGAAGATTTTATGCAGATGACATGCTTGGTTGCCGACCTTCCCCCGGATGATTTAATGATTTAATGGGGGTGGCTTGGGTACAGTTCTTAGGTGGGTGTGGGATAGGCTTTCCTGCATAATTGAGTTTTCAGGGATTTCAAGGGGTATGAATACTTTTTCAAGGCACTGTAGGTGTATTTTATTGCAGAAGAGAAATTTCATGCCTCTTCTGCAATAAAGAGCATGTCTACTCACAGTTTTCTTTAATGTCAGACTTTAATTCCGTTTAAGGTAAAAACATTTAGACTTTAGAACCACTATAAGAACTAAGGCCAGATTCACAAAAAACTCCGGCGGCGTAACGTATCGTCTTTACGTTACACCGCCGCAAGTTTTCAGTGTAAGTGCCTGATCCTCAAAGCACTTACCTGTAAACTTGCGGCGGTGTAACGTAAAGCCGTCCGGCGCAAGCCCGCCCAATTCAAATGGGGCGTGTACCATTTAAATTAGGCGCGCTCCCGCGTCGGATGTTCTGCGCATGCTCCGTTCGCAATTTTCCCAACGTGCTTTGCGCGAAATTACGGCGGCCCGACGTGTTTGTGAATCGCGAGGTGTGTAACGTACTTACGCCGAAAAAAAAAAATTCAAAATCGACGCGGGAACGACGGCCATACTTTAACATGGGCTGTGTAAAGTTAAGGCATGAAAAAACATGACTAACTTTGCGATGGGAAAAAAAGACTTGCGACGACGTAACGAACACGAAAACCTTTGTGGATCGCCGTAACTGCTAATTTGCATACCCGACGCTGGAAAACGACGCAAACTCCACCCAGCGGCGGCCGAAGTATTGCATCCTAAGATCCGACGGTGTAAGTCAATTACACCTGTCGGATCTTAGGGCTATCTATGCGGAACTGATTCTATAAATCAGCCGCATAGATACGACAAGAGATACGATGGTGTATCAGGAGATACGCCGTCGTATCTCTTCTGTGAATCTGGCCCAAAATACATGTTTCTGCCATAAAGTCAGACATTAGCAGGTGTACAATTTCACTGCTGATCACTCTACAGCAGCAAGAACGTAGAAAGTGAAAACAATTATTTTATTATTTTAACCACTTAAAGGGGTTGTAAAGGTTTGTTTTTTATTTTCTAAATTGGTTCCTTTAAGCTAGTGCATTGTTGGTTCACTTACCTTTTCCTTCGATTTCCCTTCTAAATGTTTTTTTCTTTGTCTGAATTTCTCACTTCCTGTTCCTCCTCAGTAAGCTTGCCTTCATCATCCAAGCCGTTCTGGCTGGGGGTTAGTCAGCGTGTTCGCCCCCTCCCTTGGGACTACATCCTTGTGGGGAGATGCTGTGTTCACAGAGTGTGTTCACAGGGATGTTCGCAGGTATGTAGTCCCAAGGGAGGGGGCAAGCACGCTGACTAACCCCCAGCCAGAACGGCTCGGATGATAGGGGCAAGCTTGGAGGAACAGGAAGTGAGAAATTCAGACAAAGAAAAAAAACATTTAGAAGGGAAATTGAAGGAAAAGGTAAGTGAACCAACAATGCACTAGCTTAAAGGAACCTATTTAGAAAAAACAAACCTTTACAACTCCTTTAACCACTTCAATAGAGGGCATTTTCACCCCCTTCCTGCCCAGACCAATTTTTCGTTTGTGTATTCTTCTACATATTTTTGGTAAAAAAAATCGCAATAAGCGTATATTGATTCGTTTGCACGAAAGTTATAGCGTCTACAAAATAGGGGATAGTTTTTTGGATTTTTTTTATTATTATTTTTACTAGTAATAGCGGCGATCTGCGATTTTTATTGTGAACGTGACATTGCGACGGACATATCGGACACTTTTGACACGTTTTTGGGACCATTCACATTTATACAGGGATTAGTGCTATAAAACTGCACTGATTACTGTGTAAATGTGACTGGCAGGCAAGGGGTTAACACTAGGTGGTGATCCTCACCTCTGACAGGAGGTGGATCTGTTTGTTTACACACACAGATCCACACTCCTGCTGTGATCATGGGCAATCGCAGGTGCGCGGCGGCCATCGCGGCCGACGGGCACGCGCACCAGGTCACAAGTGATGCCGCAGGCGCGCACACGCCCCCTAGCAGCCGGGAAGCCCAGGACGTCATATGACGTCCACTCAGAGGGAGACAAGGTTCATGCCGACGTCATATTACTATGGCTCGGTAGGGAACTGGTTAAGGACCGGGCCTATTTTTCAAACTTGTTATTTACACTTGTAAAACCTTTTTTTTTTCAAGAAAATTACTTAGAACCCTTAAACATAATTTTTTTTTTCAGACACCCTAAAGCAGGGGTGCCCAACCTTTTGAAGGCCGAGGGCCACTCAAGCAACTTGGTAACCAAATGCGGGCCACAATGAGCGGAGTGGGCAGATGACAGGTCTGTGTCCAGTCTGCATATGAAAAGCACACACAGACAGCCCAATTTACTCTATGAGCCCTCTGATCCAATTAGATGGAAGGGGACAGATCCACTTTTGTTTTTTTTAGCAGATCGAATTGGAGGTAGGCGGGTGTAAACGGACAAAAATCTGTTTACATCTGCCGCTCTATAGAGGTGAATAGAGGGTCTGATTGGGTTAGACCGATTGTGTGAAAGGGGCCTAAGGCTGCCTTTACACTGATGGACTACCCACACCATGGGTGCGGCGCAGTGTACCTGTAGTTGTACTGCCTGTTAGCTTCACTTTGCCATAGATGTCTATTATATCCTGCAGGTGTGGTGCACTTTCTGAAAAGCCGCTTGCTTCCTCTACCGCCGCCTTTATTCACAACACTGATGCTCTGGGATGGCGGGTCGGCAACCTGCAATCTGGGCTTGCCAACCAGCCATCCCAGAGCAGGAGGTCGCGGGCCACATCAGAGGGCCCTGCGGGCCACATGTGGCCCCCGGGCCACTGGTTGGGCAACCCTGCTTTAAAGAATAAAATAGTGCTTGTTGCAATACTTTTTGTCACACCATATTTGGGAAAAAATACATGTTTTATAATAAAAAAATAAGACATCAGTAAACTTAGAAAAAAATGTGGTATTTAGCCTGGCTCAACCAAACAAAGAAAGGAGGGGGGGGGGGGGGGTAATAGTATTATATCTATGGATAATTCAATAGAGATATTCCAGTTTCAGAAGTAAAGTTAGCCCAATTTTTTTCTATATTGTGAAAGATAATGTTACGCCGAGCAAATTGATACCCAACAAAATTACGCCCGCTTGTGGAAAACATTTAGGGCCGGATTCAGAGAGACTTACGACGGCGTATCAGTAGATACGCCGTCATAAGTCCGAATGCGTGCCGTCGTATCTTTGCGCGCATTCTTAAAATGAGATACGCGTCACTGTTGCTAAGATACGACCGACATAAGTCTCCTACGCCGTCGTATCTTATGTGCATATTTACGCTGGCCGCTAGGGGCGTGTACGTGGATTTACGCATCGAATATGTAAATGAGCAAGATACGCCGATTCACGAACGTACGTACGCCCGTCGCAGTAAGCTACGCCGTTTACGTAAGACATATGCCGGCGTAAAGATAAACCACCAAAAAGATGGCGCAGCCCATGCAAGGTATGGACGACGGAACAGCCGTCGTATTTTACGTTGTTTGCGTAAGCGTACGTGAATGGGGCTGGGCGTAGGTTACGTTCACGTCGAAAGCATTGAGCCGACGTCGTTTCGTAGGGAGTATTTGCGACGTGATTCTGAGCATGCGCTAGGGTTGCCACCTCATCCCTTTAAACCCGAACACATATGAATTCCACAGGTTCTGAGGCTAATTTAATTTAGATAAGGCTCCACTTGAGTTCAATTACCACCTTAATCAGCCACAGAACCTGTGTAATTCATATGTGTTCGGTTTTAAAGGGACGAGGTGGCAACCCAAGCATGCGCCGTACGAACGGCCCTCATTTACATGGGGTCAGGGTTCATTTAAATGTAGCCCGCCCACTACATGCCTACTTTGAATTAGGCGGGGTTACGCCGGCCCATTTGCGCTACGCCGACGTAACTTACGGAGCAAGTGCTTTGTGAATACTGTACTTGCCTTACTATGTTACGTCGGCGTAGTGCAAATGGGATGCGCTACGCCGGCCAAAAGATACGCCATTGTATCTGAATCTGGCCCTCTGACTTTAGAACCACCATAAGAACTAAGGGCCAGATCCACAAAAGGGTTACGGCGGCGTATCTGCTGATACGCCGTCGTATCCCTGTTTCTATCTATGCGGCTGATTCATAGAATTAGTTACGCATAGATATCCCTAAGATCCGACAGGTGTAATTGTTTTACACTGTCGGATCTTAGGATGCAGTACCGCGGCCGCCGCTGGGGGCATTTCTCGTCGTAAACCAGCGTCGGGTATGCAAATTAGCACTTACGGAGATCCACGAAGGTTTTTCCCTTAGTCGCCGTAAGTGTTAGTTTGCCGTCGCAAAGATAGGGCTGCTTTTACAAAGTGTAAAGTTAGTACACCATGTAAAAGTATACCCGTCTTTCCCGCGTTGCTGTAAAAATTTTTACATTTTTTTTATTTTTCCCGCCGCAACTCTTTTTTACCCGTCGGGAAAATAGCGTCGGGAGCATGCGCAGTACGTCCGGCGCGGGAGTGCACCTAATTTAAATGGGATCCAAAAAGCAAGGTTTCGAGGTCACGCAGGACACGTTGCTTTTTGGATCGCTATTATGCATTCAATTTTTGGACGTTTTTTCAATGATCCTTGGTGTGCTGGCGAATATGTGTACATGATTTGCTTTCCGGTTCCCAGCTGGTGATCGTTTCAGCACCCTTTTACTTATTGGCCATTTCCTGGAAGGTGTGCAGTTGGAATATTTTGTGACTAATTTAAATGGGACTCGCCCCATTTGAATTGGCCCGCCTTGCGCCGGACTGATTTAGGATACACCGCCGCAAATTTCCAGGTAAGTGCTTTGTGGATCGGGCACTAACTTGGGCAATTTGCGGCAGTGTAACTTAAATAGAAAAAGTTACGTTGCGCCCGCTGTTTGTGGATCTGGCCCTAAATACATATTTCTGCCATTGAGTCAGACAGGAGTACCATTGATTTTTCACTGCTGATCGCTCTACAGCAGCAAGAACGTAGAAAGTAAAAACAATTCTTGTATTGTTTTAAAGTGTTCTACAATGCGGCGTGCTAACGTCATGTGTGACAAAATCTCTTACATTTCGGAAGCAATTTTCATGCCAAAGCTCTCGAAATTATTTACCGCAAAAAAAAAAAGTTGGTTGTTTTCATTTGCAGCTACTTCCTTCAGTGTGAATGGCAGATTCCTTCAACGTGTCAAGTTTCACATCACCATAGAAACAAACTGGGAGGCAGTTTCATTAATCATTTAGAGCAGAAGAAGTCTAGGTCAGTCTGATTGCAGCATATAGAGTATCATCCTAGCGCCACATGGGACTCAGTTGATTTGAATTAAAAAAGATTAAGCTGCCCCAACGACGCCCAGAATCATCAGTTTAACTTCTCAAATATCAGTGGCCTCTGGAGCCACTTGGATTAGGAGACTGAAGCTATGCATTTATTTTTCAGGACTCAGTGAAACTCTATATGAGTGCAGGTGTCTAAGGGGAGAAAAGGACAAAGATCGCACATAGCTTTCCTATACTTGTTGCTGTTCTTTTGAAACTGGAAACAATAACTCAGTTTTATTTCGAAAGTGACAGTCACTTCACTTTATTTTTTTTCCGATAATGGATACAGTCAGTGGTGGCTGGTAATCAACATTTTTTGGGGGGGTGCAAACAAACTGTAAAATACTGAAAAAAAACTCCATCAATTGCAGCCTCACTGTTCCCATCAAATGCAGCCACTGTGCCAATCAATTGCAGCCACTGTGTCATCAAATTGAGCCACTGTGACATCAAATGCGACCACTGTGCCATCTATCAAATCCACTGTGCCCATCAACTGCAGCCACTGTGACCCCCTGGTGGCATTTAACCAGCCAACCCCCCCCCCCTTCGTGCCCCTTGCTGTCTGACCGCCACTTACCCCATCTTGGTGGCGGGTCAGGCGGTGGGTGATGGCGGTGAACTGTGGGACTGGCAGTGGGTCAGGCAGCGACTCCTGTGTCCTCCATGCTTCCTCCATGCTTTTCCTCCTGCTAGGCGTCCAATAGGAGTGCCGGTCCTTTCAGCCAATTAGGTGATGGGTATCAAACCCGTTCTTCCTGATTGGCGGCGAGGCGGTTCAGCATTAGAAAAGAGAATATTAATTTGCTTTTCTAACATACCTCTGTGGGCTCCAAGTGCAATGCTCTGCGCTCCGAGTCCACCCTATTTTGAAGGCTATTAGAGCCTATGGCTTTAATCAGGTGCTTAAAAAAAACAAAAACGCCACTGTAATTCAGGCGCCCGGCGTCCTAAAAGGGGCTGGACTCCTGAATAGGGGGTGTCCGTAGTGACCATGGATAGATTCATGTTGGGCTGGAGAGAGGGGGCGGCACCCCTAATGGACGGACCGCCACTGGATACATTTACTTCCATGTAGGATATCAGAGAATAGTGGGTACAACCAAACTGACCATGAAGATTAAAGTTTCTTTACATGGGCCAGTTATTGCAGCAAATCAGACAAGTCAATTCTCAAATATTAAAGGATAAGTTCACCTTTGGAAACTTGTTACATGTTCCATCCCAGTTTTTAGGGTAACATGTTCCCACTGCTGCAGCCCCTTCCCAATCTGCCGCCTCTAGTGATAGTTAACCAGGGATTTTCTCCCTGAACTCGCTGTCACAGTTTAAAAAAAACATTAATTTACAGACTTCTACTACCTTTGTGGCTGACATTTGTAGTTTTCAAAGAACTACCAGAGCACTGGTGAACAGCTTTTCATGGACTATGTCTATCAATTTAATGTAAACCCATCCACAACCTGGTCCCCAGCTACATCACTATTCTAGTCTCAAAATACCAATCAAATCATTCTCTTCGTTCCTCCCAAGACCTCCTGCTCTCTAGCTCCCTTCTCACCTCCTCTCATGCTCGCCTCCAAGACTTCTCCTGAGCCTCTCTCATCTTTTGGAATTCCCTACCCCAATCTGTCCGACTATCTCCAACTCCAGGCCCGGGACAAGTGGTGGGAAGGAGAGGCGGCAGGAGAGGCGGCTGCCCTATGGCACTGTGGTATCATGTGAGGTGGGAGGGTGCCACAAGGAGGATCGCTCTGTATATCCACACTGAGCCGGCGGCTGACAGGGCGGTCCCCGCACACTGTGCAGGGACCGCCCGTTTTTTTCTCCGCTCTCCCCTATGGGGGGATCGGATGAACACGGACCATGTCCGTGTTCATCCGATCCGCAGACGGAAGAAAAAATAGGACATTCTTCCGTCTGCAAAATCGGATCTTTGCGGAGGCGGGTGATTACGGGTGTCAGCGGGTGTTTATCCACTGACTAAAAGTATCAATAAAACGTGAACTGGTGTTCAAAAGATAAAAACAGCGCTATGAGTAGATAAAATCTGACTCCAATAAATTGATTGGTCCTGAGGATCGGTGATAATGAGATGGGTGATCGGAAAGTGGTATATGTGCACCAAATACCTATAGATACACCACCAAGTGTGGATTAATCCCCCAATTTGGGGTGTAAGCTTACCACAGCAACTCAGTAAATGATTTGCTCTCAAAATCACCAGGTCATCCAGGTATTGTACGGGTTAAACTGCCCAGGCGGAGGTACATGCAAAGCAACAAAAACACATAACTCTCATAGTGCAATATTGCCTATACAATAGCCCCGATCAGGTTAGGAATATACCCACTAGTAAATGCCCGTACAATTAAAATAATGTGTATGAACGTAATATAAAAGGTTTCACCGCCGTCACCAATGACCTCCTGCCCACAGGGGCCGCGCGAGTGCTGCGGATAGGTTGTGTTGGTTTTCCTCGCTGTGAATGGTGGTCGGTGGAGCGCGGTGGAACGCAAGGAAGACTTCTGTGTAGCGCTGTCTGTAGCCACGCCCTGACGCGTTTCGTCACTTCCGACTTCGACTGAGGGCGTGGCTACGTAGATAGCTCAATACCACTTCACTGTCACTTGGATTGAGAGGTTATACAGCTACCTGGCGCCGGAAGTGCATTAGTAGGCCATTTCCACTGCACCCCTTTTTCCTTGTTTATCCACTGACACCCGCAATCACATAGGGACCAATGTATGTCCCTTTTTCATCCGCAAACGGATGGATGAAGAAGCGCACATACGGTCCGCACGTCTGAAAGGGCCCTAAGGGTATCACAAAACGCATCTCCATCCCTGTGTAGTATAAAGAAAACTAGGATTGGGACTTTAAATGAGGCATATGAAAAGCATACACCTCCATCCCTGTTGGTTAAAAGAGAGAAAGGAGTTTTTGGGACTTTGAATGAGATGCGTTTTTAAGCAAACAGTAAGTATAAATAAAGTTGTATACGTAATAACCAGGCTCACACTTACCACCCAAACAGCAAGCCAAATTCAACTGTCTAACTGTATATGTTAAAAGCAGAGGATTGGTTGCACGCATTTGCAAATACATGGTTAAGCTGCAGGCCATCGCCAAGGCTCTCTGCATACTGCAGTCCTAACTAAACTTTTAAAGTCTCCTCAATAGAGGCATATAAATAATCAGTAGATAGGGGGTTGGTGACTGGGGGTGTGTCTTCTAGAGGCAGAGGGATGCAATCAAACTCCCAGCCTGTGAAGCCCTGAACAGACCAGAGCAAACAATTACTGCTCCTCTGATTACAGCAGGATCCAAAAACTAAATTTGCCTAGCAGCCTCACTAGGAGGGCGCTATTATAAAAATACAGTTCTGGTAGTTGGCTTTTACAAGTGAGATGAAAAAGATGCTTTACATATTATGCTGAAAAAAAATTTAATTGTAGGACACATGGCAAGCATTATGAAACAGTATGCCAACTGCGGCATGGGAAATGTAATAGATCTGCTCACATGTAACCTTAATAATGTTCAGTATGCGGGCTGTGCTTAGAACTGTCACTATTTGACAGGATTTTAGAACAACTTAAAGAGGAATCTTTTAATTCCTCAAATGTAACCACTTTCTTACCTGTCATGATAGTAACATGTAATATCTCCCTTTAGGCAAGAACAAAGAATTAATCCCTTTCTTAGAGGAGAGGACTGCAGAAAGCATCTTCTGAACCAGATAATGTTCTGGATTTTGGATCCAAGGACTCTGTCTTCTGTTTTAACCATTTCCATGCAATGTATATTTCTGTTTGTTTATTGGTAATATGTAATAGTCTTTGTTTTCAAAAACATTTAGGGTCTTACATTACATATTCATTTTTTTTGTGTGAATAACGTTTTAAACAGAGTGCAGAATGTTTTTTAACCACCCGGACCATTTTGCTAATCAAGGACCGGGCCACTTTTTGTGATTCTGCACTGCGTCGCTTTAACTGACAATTGCGCGGTCGTGCGGCGTGGCTCCCAAACAAAACTGATGTCCTTTTTGTCCCACAAATAGAGCTTGGTGGTATTTGATCACCTCTGGTTTTTATTTTAACCAGTTTCCGACCCCCGCATGTACATATACGTCCACAATATGGCACGTACAGGCACATGGGCGTACACGTACGTCCTCGCCTATTAGCGGGTGGGGGGTCCGATCGGGACCCCCCGCTACATGCGGAGGTCGGGTCCGCTCGGGGAGCGATCCGGGACCACGGCGCGGCTATTTGTTTATAGCCGCTCCGTCGCGATCGCTCCCCGGAGCTGAAGAACGGGGAGAGCCGTATGTAAACACGGCTTCCCCGTCCTTCACTATGGCGGCGCATCGATCGCGTCATTCCCTTTATAGGGAAGACACGATCGATGACGTCATTCCTACAGCCACACCCCCCTACAGTTGTAAACACATACTAGGTGCACCCTAACTCCTACAGCGCCACCTGTGGTTAACTCCCAAACTGCAACTGTCATTTTCACAATAAAGAATGCAATTTAAATGCATTTTTTGCTGTGAAAATGACAATGGTCCCAAAAATGTGTCAAAATTGTCCGAAGTGTCCGCCATAATGTCGCAGTCACGAAAAAAATTGCTGATCGCCGCCATTAGTAGTAAAAAAAAAAAATTAATAAAAATGCAATAAAACTATCCCCTATTTTGTAAACACTATAAATTTTGCGCAAACCAATCGATAAACGCTTATTGCGATTTTTTTTACTAAAAATAGGTAGAAGAATACGTATCGGCCTAAACTGAGGAAAAAAAATGTTTTTATATATGTTTTTGGGGGATATTTATTACAGCAAAAAGTAAAAAATATTGCATTTTTTTCAAAATTGTCGCTCTATTTTTGTTTATAGCGCAAAAACTAAAAACCGCAGATGTGATCAAATACCACCAAAAGAAAGCTCTATTTGTGGGGGGAAAAAGGACGCCAATTTTGTTTGGGAGCCACGTCGCACGACCGCGCAATTGTCTGTTAAAGCGACGCAGTCCCGAACTGTAAAAACACCTTGGGTCTTTAGGCTGCATATTGGTCCGGGGCTTAACTGGTTAAATAAAAATAAAGCAACAGTTTTGAAAAAAAAATTCAATATCTTTTTACCTTTTGCTATAATATATATCATAAAAAAAATGTTTTCCTCAGTTTAGGCCGATACATATTCTTCTACATATTTTTGGTAAAAAAAATCGCAATAAGCATTTATTAATTGGTTTGCACAAAAGTTATAGGCCCTTCACAGACAGCGGGCGCACATTACGCCGCCGTAGCGCAAACAATGTACGCTACCCCAACGTAGCGCAAGGAGGCAAGCATGGAATTCACCAAGCCAGTAATCCCAACGCTGCTCTGGGTTTGGAACGCGTACGCCGGCGTAGGTGGAAGTGGGCGTGAGCCATGCAAATGAGGCGCGACCCCATGCAAATGATGGGCCGAGTGCCAGACAGATATGCAGGGCCGGACTTACCATTGGCCTTGACTGGGCTCAAGCCCAGGGGCCCCACCCAATAGGGGGCCCCCTTTAAAAAAAAAAAAAAAAAAAAATTTTTTTTTTTTTTTTTTTTTTTTTAGGGGTCCGGAGGCCCCCAGGGCCCCGGACGGCAACCCCCCTTTTTTTTATTTATTTTTTGTAAAAAAATGTTTTTTTTTATATATTTTTTATTTTTATATATATATATATATATATATATATATATATATATATATATATATATATATATTTTATTATTATTATTAAAGGGCCCAGGGGTCTCCAGGGCCCCGGACGGCAACCCCCCTTTTTTTTATTTATTTTTTGTAAAAAAAAATAAAAATTTATATATTTTTTATATATAATATATATATATGTATATATATATATATATTATTATTATTATTAAAGGGCCCAGGGGTTTCCAGGGCCCCCGGATGGCAACCCACCTTTTTTATTTTTTTATAAAAAAAATTACATTTTTTTTTATATATATATATATTTTTTTTTATTAAAGGGCTCAGAGGTCCCCAGGGCCCCATGTGGCAACCCCCCCTTTTTTATTTTTTTTATAAATGTTTATTTTTTATTAAAAGGCCCAGAGGTTCCCAGGGGCCCAGAGGTCCCCAGGGCCCCCGGGTTTGGCAACCTCCCTTTTTTTATGTATTTTTTTATAAATGTTTTTTTTTTTTATTATTAAAGGGCCCAGAGGTTTCTTTTTTCTTTTTATTAAAAGGCCCAGAGGTCCCCAGGGCCCCGGATGGCTACATATATTTATATATATATTTGTTTTCTTCTTTATTTCTTCTTTATTTTGTAAAGGCCCCCCCGCTTCTCAATTTGCGGCAGCCCCCACGCTTCTCAATTTCAGGCGGCGGCAGCACCCCCACCCCCCCTAGGTTCTCTGCTTCAGGGGGCCCATGCCTTAAGCTGTGCAAGGGGCCCCAAAATTCCTGATGGCGGCCCTGCGCATACCTCCCAACACGCACGGATTCTGTGGGACTTTCCCGCACAGACAGCTTCTTCCCGCAGGGTTAATTTTCCCGCACTGCAAGAGGAGGCAGCACAGAAGCAGGAGGAACCGGAGTGGTGTGTGGAGGACTGTGGCTGCTGAAGGGAAGAAAGCTGACAGCCGGGCTAATGACAGTCTGTGGCCCCGGCTGTTGGCACAGGTGAGAGGCACTCCCCCCCTCAACAACTGCAAAATCCCCCCCCCGCTCAACAACTTTAATGCGCTCCCCCCCGCTCAACAACTTCAATTCGCCCCCCCCCCGCTCAACAACTTCGATCCCCCCCAATTCACGGCTCCAGGGGGCCCCTTCAACACTCAAGCCCAGGGGCCCCCACCACCCTAAGTCCTGCCCTGTAGATATGTATCACGAACTGCGCATGCGCCGAGACGTGGACGCATCCCCCTGCACATGCTCACAACCACGTAAGAACAACTGCCTAAACTACGCCGTATCACTGCGTACGGCGTGAACGTAACCTACGCCCAGCCAGACACGTCCAACGTAAAATACGCCGGCTTGTGTTCCCTGATGCAGGCCTTTGCATGTCTGCTGCTGAGTTACACCTCCTTTATGGGGAACAACTTTACGCCGGACGTACAACTTACGCGCACTGCGTCGGGTGCAAGTATGTTCGTGTATTTCACTCATTTGCATATTTGAATGGCTAATCAATGGGAGCGCCACCATGCGTCCAGCCTTAATGTGCACCCACCCTACGCCAGCGTAGGCAAGTTACGTCGGCGGGATGAAGCCTGTTTTTCGGCGCATCTTAATTTGTGGGTCCGGCGCACAGATACGACGGCGCACATTTGCACTTACGCTGGCGTATCTTGTTATACGCCGGCGTAAGTGCTTTGTGAATCTGGGCCATAGTGTCTACAAAATAGGGAATATTTTTATGGCATTTTTATAAATATTTTTTTTTACTAGTAATGGCGACATTATGGCGGACACATCGGACACTTTTGACACATTTGGGACCATTGTAATTTTTACAGCGATCGGTGCTATAAAAATGCACTGCTTACTGACACTGGCAGTAAAGTGGTTAACCCCTAGGTGGCGCTGTAGTGGTTAAGTGTTTTTCCTAGGGATGCTTCTAACTGTAGGGGGGTGGGCTGTGTGTGACAGGACACTGATCACCTCTTCTGATTACAGACACTGTCCTGTCACTAGGAAGACTGGGGAAATGCTTGTTTACATAAGCATTTCCCCCTTTTTCTTCACCGTGACACGATCGTAGGTATGCCCGCGGACATCGAGTCCACGGGATCCGCAGTCAGACTCACGGAGCATGTGCGTATCCACAATTCCGCTTCTTAAAAGGGACGTATATGTACATCCTTTTGCCTGCCCGTGCCATTCTGGCGACGTATATCTGCGTGCGGTGTTCGGCATGTGCTTAACAAGCATGATTTCTCTTTATTAGCTCACATAAGTGGTGCATTGATAACATTGATAACAGCTATTCAGCCCAGGTTCACACTGGGTACGATTTGGTACGATTTGAGATGCGATTTCACATGTCAAATCGTATCTCAAATCGGCGGCATTTGCCGGCAATTGTCGGCAATGGCACTGTCCTAATCGGTGCGACGCCGCATCTGCGGCGCTGCACCGATTTAAAAAAGTAGTTCCTGTACTACTTTTTGCGATTTTGGGCCGCGATTTACATTGAACCCTGCACAGATGTCTCTTAAATCGCTAACGAAATTGCGGCAAAATCGCAGCCGCGAAATCGCGGTAAAATCGCGATTTTACCACGATTTTGAATTCGCAGCAGTGTGAACCTAGCCTCAAACAGTTCAAAAGGGAAGCCAATCCATTAATACGGCATAGTACTCACAAAAAAAAACCCCCCAGAAAAAATCAATATGAGGGAAGACCCATACATTTCAGTCCTTCAGATAGTCAGCAGTGAATACAGTTAGAAATAGACACATGCACAACCAATATCAGAATGTTTTTTTAATATGCTTTAATTTTCTTATTATGTTCAGGATTACAAAATATAATTAAATTGTGTTTTTTTTATTTTATCTGGTAAACAGGAAATTCTGTGTAATGCCATCATTGCATATCCAGTCAGCCTGGGTAACAACTAGTTCCCTTTCACGCGATTTCCAAGCTATCTTCAACTGCTTTTCAGAAAAAGAAAAACAAAGCTCAATAGCTCAAGCTCCAACTTATATACACTAAGGAATGACTCAACTCTCCCTGTCAGCTCAAATAAAGCTGAACAGAGGTTCCTTTCAGAGAACTTCTCGGCTGTGACTTTGTAAAACTCAGAATGGATTCCATTGTATACCCTGTGACTGCATGGTCTGTGGCTGCTCATGGATGGAAGAGGCTTTTAAAAAAAGCCCAAAACGCCAATAAACTACAGTTTATCAGCTTCAGTGTGCATGGAGCCTTATGCCGCATACACACGATCATTTTTCGGGTTGTAAAAAAGTTTTTTCCAACCTGATCATTAAAACGACGTTGCCTACACACGATCGTGAAAAAAAAATGCTCTAGCAAAGCGCGGTGACGTACAACACGTACGACGGCACTATAAAGGGGAAGTTCCATTCGGATGGCGCCACCCTTGGGGCTGCTTTTGCTGATTTCGTGTTAGTAAAAGACGATTCAGGCTTTTCAGTCTGTTACAGCGTGATGAATGTGCTTACTCCATTACGAACGGTAGTTTTACCAGAACGAGCGCTCCCGTCTCATAACTTGCTTCTGAGCATGCGCGTGTTTTTCACGTCGTTAAAGCCTACACACGATCATTTTTTACAACCCGAAAAACAATCGTGTGTATGCGGCATAACTCTCCAGCCCCCAGCTACTACTGAGTGGGGAGCGGAGGAAGATCACTCCGCCAGGGAAGGCAAGGAGATAAGCAGGCAGGCGGCTGGCCGGGACTTGAGCCAAGGCAGAAGAACATGCAAGCGGAGCTGTATGGGCATGCGCCCGAAACTGAATAAATATTCCCTCCGCTCCGACCAGCACATGATCATCAGAAAGGGGCACAGATAATGGAGAAAAATACACCCCCCTAAGGTAGTAGGAGTGGCAGAGCGGGGGTGTGTAATTCAGATTTTTTATTGTTTTTTTATTCAGCACTGACTGTCTTTGAAATTGCCCCAGCCCCTATTTAAATCCAATCCAGGGACAAAAACGGGGACAGACTTGGTCCGGGGACAGTGTCCTCAATCTGGGGACTGTGCCCAGAAACCAGGGATGTCTGGTCACCCTACTAAGATACAAGAGATGTAAAGAACCAGAAGAAGAAGTGGACAAGACGAAACCAAAAAATTAGGGGTTATTTACTAAAGGCAAATCCACTTTGCACTACAAGTGCAAAGTGCACTTGCACTTGTTATTTATGAAAGGCAAAACCACTTCGCACTACAAGTGCAAACTACAAGTGCAAAGTGCACTTGAGATTGCACTGAAAGTTCACTTGGAAGTGCAGTCACTGTAGATCAAAGGGGGAAATGCAAGGTAAATAAAGAACATAATTTTAGCTTGCACATGATTGGATGATAAAATCAGCTTCCCCTCATTTCAGATCTACCCCTTACAGCGACTGAACTTCCAAGTGCACTTTCAGTGCAATTTCAAGTGCACTTTGCACTTGTACGGGCCAGATTCACATAGGTTAGCGGATCTTTAGACCCCCCTCGCCGCAAGTTTTTGAGGCAAGTAGGTAATTCACAAAACACTTACCTCAAAACTTGCGGCGACGGATCATTAATCCCCGGCGGAATTCAAATTCCGCGGCTAGGGGGAGTGTAGTATTTAAATCAGGCGCGTCCCTGCGCCGATTTAAATGCGCATGCGCCGTCCGCAAATTTTCCCGGCGTGCATTGCTCCCAATGACGTCGCTAGGACATCATTGGTTTCTGGGTGAGCGTAACTTGCGTCCAGCGCTTTGGAGAATCGACGTACGCAAACGACGTAAAAAAAAAAATTTGACGCGGGAACTACGGCCATACTTAAGATTGGCTGCGCATTGGCTTCTCATAGAAGCAGGGGTAAGTATACGCCGGGAAAACGCTTACGTAAACAACGTAAAGTGACTGCGTCGGGCCCGCGTATGTTCGTGAATTGGCATATGTCGCTGATTTACATATCCTCGCTGTAAATCAGCGAGAACGCCCCCAGCGGCCATTTTTAAATTGCAGTTAAAGCGGTAGTTCACCCCCCCCCCGACACATTTTACCATCGAGACAGGCATTGTAGCGCGAGCTTAACCCCGTACTCACCTTGTAGTCGTCCATCGTAGATTTCGGCTCCCGCGGGGAATGGGCGTGCCTATGGAGAGGGAGGATGATTGACGGCCGGCCCTGGCACGTCACTCTCTCCGAAGACAGCCGGAGTAGGTCTCGGCTCTTCACGGCGCCTGCGCACAGGCTATGCGCACGCGTCGTGAAGACCAAGCCTATTTCGGCTATTTCCGGAGAAGCGTGACGCGCCAGAGCCGGCCGTCAATCATCCTCCGTCTCCATAGGCACGCCCATTCCCCGGTATCTTCGATGGACGACTACAAGGTGAGTATGGGGCTAAAAAAAACGGGACAGGCATACTGTAGCTCGCGCTACAATGCCTGATTTTAAGGTAAAAGAAAAAAAAAATGTTTTTTTTCCCGTCGATAGGGTGAACCCCCGCTTTAAGATCCAAGGGTGTAACACAGTTACACCTGTCGGATCTTAGGCATATCTATGCGTAACTGATTCTATGAATCAGTCGCATAGATACGACCGGCCTAACTCAGAGATACGGCGGTGTATCAGGAGATACACCGTCGTATCTCTTTGAGAATCTGGCCCGTAGTTTGTACACAAGGAGAAAATGCGCAAAATCTGAATACAAGAATTCCTTGATATTATAAAAGTATGGTAATGATAAAAATAATAATAAAAATAATGTACACAAGATTTGCACAGTATAGAAGAGTCCAAGTTTAAGGGAGAAAGTCCAGGGAAGGATGGAGAAAAGTTTTTGCAGGGGTCACAAATATAACCTCAGGGCTGCCATCATAGAGAAACAGAAACCATGTTCCAAGACTGTAACAAAAAAATCAAGGGAAGTGTAGATGTTTTAAACAATTTAATAAGTAAATAAGTACAGGCAACTCACATTTGGTAGAGTTCAAATAGGCATTTGTACATAAAATCTTTGGGAGAAGTCATCAGGTCTGTCACTTTGGTCCTTATTCTGCTGGGCACTGTGCTGTGGGAAGCTGTCCTTCACCGCTGTGAGGTGTTGAAGCCGGCGGCGGTGGGGAAACTTTCAAGCCAGGCAGGAGGATGGAGATGATTCTAGCAGAATGGCGGCAGTGCCGTCACTGGCATGCAACGCGTTTCTTGAGCGGGCGTACTGCGATGACACGGCAGTCGCGCTCCTTTATCAAGCTAATTTGATAGGGGAATGGAGCTGAATTTGTAGGGAGAGGGGGCGGTGGCTGTGGACGTGTAGGGGCTTAAATGGGGGGCGGAGCAAGGCGGCGATGATGGTGGACGTGTGTGGGCGTGAAGCAAGGCGGGACGCTGGCAGCAAGGACAGTGAGTGTGTGGAGGCGTGAACCGGGGCGGGGCACGAGCGGCGGTATTAAGCCTATGGGGAGGAGTGGCCAGGACATGACGTGCAGGGAAGGGGGAGGAGACCGGGCCAGAATAAAGACAATGCTAGCCGTGGCGAGGCCTGGGAGGAGGAGAGGGGGCCGCACAGAGTGGTGTGTCAGCAATGAATGGCACAGAGAGCCACGACTAGCATTGTGTTTATTCTGGCCCGGTCTCCTCCCCATAGGCCTGTACTTATTTACTTATTAAATTGTTTAAAACATCTACACTTAGAGGCGCCTCTTCCCTTGCACTTGTAGTTTGCACTTGTAGTGCGAAGTGGACTTGCTAAGTTGCCTTTCGTAAATAACCCCCCATATTCCAGCCCATGTTCCAAGTTTCAAAATCCAATAAACTTCTCCTTGGCTAAACGTTTCTGTTCATTTGAAGAAAAATTGAAGAAAGAAGAGATCAGGCGACTCTCTCATTACTATGGAGGATACCTTGATGTGCTTCACAGGTAGGGTTGTATTTTTTCTGCCATTTATTTAAGTAAAAAACAATATGGTGGTTCATTAGCAACCTTAATAATAGAAAACGTTTTGGAGGCCAATTGTACACAGCTAATATTTATGCTCTTGGTAAACGATCCCAATTTATGTCCTCTTACCATATGTATGATAAAGGGAAAATAATAGATTCACTGTTCCCTACTGGAGTGTCCATAACATAGAATATAAAAAAAAATGGAAAATCCAGCTGTGAGAGAGTGACACATGAGGAGACACAAGCAACTGGATGGAATCTTGACTCTGGAAATCTCTGAAGATATATACAGTATTTGGGTAACTCGCCCAATGCTAAAATGGATTTTAATTTGGCCGGGATTTAAATGTGTTTTTACTCTTTTCATAAGACGATTTAACAAGTCTTTTGTATTTATTATATAAAAAAACAAAGTGTCCTTTTCTCTTTTTCTATAAATGAAGGTAAAGTCATCTGCTCGGTATTTACATTGGAATCAATAGCACGTGTTTACAGCCAGCATACGGTATGTGTGTTGGTCTGCTTTTGCCATTGCATGTTTATATGAAAAATCCATCTCATGATTTAGATATCTTAAGGGACTTTATAAAAAGGGACTGCACCGCGTTTGTGTTCCGCTATCATATTTTATGTGGGCATATCGCTGAAACAACAGCTGCTCCTCAAAACATTCTGTGCTGCTCAGTATATCTTTCAGTACATTTTGCTGAATCCCTATTACCAGCTGTATAGAAGATCTTTTCTGTTGATCACATGACCCCATACGGATTCAAATTAAAACAAGGTTAATTTTAAAATTCATGTAGCATCTATTCATATCTACATTTCTGACACTATGGGGTTCATTTAGTAAAAATGGAGAGCGCAAAATCTGGTGCAGCTGTGGATGATCGCCAATCAGATTCTAACATCAGCTTGTTTAATTAAAGGGGTTGTAAACCTTTGTGTTTTTTAACCTTAATGCATCCTATGTACTTTTAACCTTAATACACCTTGTACTCTCCGGCACCCCAGAGCCCCCGTTTTACTTACCTGAACCCCCGAACTTCAGTATGCGCGTTTCCAAGCGGCTTGTCGGCTCTTTATTGGTTAGATTGATAGCAGCGCAGCCATTGGCTCCCATTGCTGTCAATCAAACCAATAACACGGCGCGCCAGGGGCGGGGCAGAGTCATACACTCGGCGGCTATGGCCGCCGACTGTATCACACGGAAGTGCACCTGCAAGGCAACCCCCTCGGGTGAGAGCTCTCCAGAGGGGGTTAGCTCTTGCGGGGAGGAGCCGCGAGAGCCGCCTTGGGACCCCAGACGAGGACGTTCAGGGCCACTCTGTGCAAAATGAACTGCACAGTGGAGGTAAGTATGACATGTTTGTTTTTGGTTTGTTTTTTTGTTTTTAAAACTAAAACTTTACTATCACTTTATGCTCCGACAAAAAAATCTGGAAGCTGAATGGTTTCTATGCAGAGCTGCACCAGATTTTGCACTCTCCAGTTTTAGTAAATCAACCCCTATGCCCGACTTGCCCTGGATATTCTAGCCTTTCAATATATAATTTATTAATTATTATTAGTATTATTATTATTATTATACAAGATTTATATAGCCCCAACAGTTTGTGCAGTGATTTAAAAAATGAAGGCAGGCATTGCACTTGCAATACAATTTGGTACAAGAGGAATCAGAGGACCTTGCTCGTTAGAGCTTACAATCTAAAAGCCGGTTCACACTGGGGTGGCACGACTTCGGGGGCGACTCGGCAAGGAGTCCTGAAGACGACTTCAGAGGCGACTTGCAAAATGACTTCTGTATAGAAGTCAATGCAAGTCGCCCCGAGTCGCCCCCGAAGTCGTACAAGAACCTTTTTCTAAGTCGGAGCGACTTGCGTCGCTTCTATTAGAACGGTTCTATTGAATACAATGGGACGCAACTTCTCAGGCGGCTGAGTCACCTGATGAGTCGCCCCAGTGTGAACCGGCTTTGAGAGGGAAGCTCAAGTGATACAAAAGGTAATAGCTGTGGGGGATGAGCTGATGGAGAAAGCAAAAAAACTGTGTATTAGTTAGAAGCACGATAGGCTTCTTTAATAAGAAGGGTTTTCAGGGATTGTCTAAAGATGGATAGATTAGGAGATAGTTGGACAGATTGGGGTAGGGAGTTCCAAAGAATGGGAGAAACTCAGGAGATGTAGTGATGTAGCTGGGGGCTGATAGCTGAAAGCTATGACTTAGCACTAAGGTTTGGTGTGAAACGCATCAGCTTGTACCCTGTTTGCTGTGGCATGTATCCTGTGTTTTTTGTTTTACAATAAAGCAACAAGTTTTGGAGTGCGGCTGTCCAGAAATCCTTCTTCATTTTTGCATTGTAGCTGGGGGCTGAGATGTGGATGTAAGTTGTTGTTAGTATTTTGACTTTTATTCATTGAGTGAGCCGCAGCCAGTGGAAGGATTGGCAGAGAGGAGTGGAGAACACCGAACGGTTGGTAAGGTGGATGAGTCTGGCAGCAGCATTCATTATGGACTGAAGGGGGGATAGTTTATGTAAAGGTAATCCGATGAGGAGGGAGTTGAAGTAGTTGAGGTGAGAGATGACCAGGGAGTGAATTAGAAGCTTAATGGTGTCAATGGTTAAAAAGGGGCGTATTCTGGAGATGTTGCAGAAGTTGAGGCGGCATGATTCGGACAGGGATTGGATGTGGGCCTGAAAGGACAGTTCAGAGTCCAGGGTTACCCCTAGCACCCTGGCATTGACAGAGAAGTCATGGGTAGGGGCGTGTAAGGGAGAAAATATTATGAGCTCAGTTTTGGATACATTGAGTTTGAGGAAGTAGTGTGACATCCAGTCAGATATGTGTGTTAATAAATCATTAATGTGTGAGGAAACTTATGGGGTGAGCTGAGGGGTAGAGGGATAGATTTGGGTGTCATTGGCATAAAAATGCTATTGGAAGCTGGAATTTCTATTTATTTGGTTTGATTCTTTTGTTTTACTTCTTTCTTTCTTTTTTTTGTGCAGCGGTCCTGGAGGTACTGCAATACCAGGTCGATGCGTGGAGTGGACAGAGCAAGCTCTTCTTTCATCTCCATGTTCTAAAAATCCTTTTAATATATGGTCCCCAGATAGGGGACGTATCAAATAATAAACTGATAAGAACAGATACTACACTTGATTTTTTGTTTCACTTTTAATCAAAATGTATGTATGTACCCCTTCCTTTCAGACATCCGTCTGGTGGTTTAAAATAGGGGTCCAAAAAAATGGGCCTTGCAGCCCATAAATACCAACTTTGGGATATTGTTGAAGGGCATACTAGCTGGTATTCCCATGGTGGTGGAGGGGGCCCACAAGTTCACTCCCTCCAACTATGGCACTGCAAGCCCATATAACTATGGCGCTGTGTTGGCTATATACAAGGAAGGGAACACATTTTGTTTCAATGTATTTATTCATTTTAATTAAAATTGTTGTACAAACATCAGTTTTTGTAGCTTCAATCATCACACAGTGCAATACCCAGAATTTGGAAACCTAATGGTTCCTTCACTCAGAATACCCAAGCATTACTCCAGGAGTATATAAATAAAAGAAGAACTGCGCCAAATAGAAGTTAATTTAAATCAGTCCTCAAGAAAGAAATATATTAAAAATAACTGATGATATGTGGCAATCAAAAAGGTGAGTAATGGTGCCAATATAACTAAAAAAACAAAGAGTCACAAAAGAACCATAGATTGTACAAGTCGAAAGAAGTACAATCAGGTAACACCACAGTGCTTGCAAACCGAAGTGCCCACCTCCATAGATAAATTGGCCTAAGGCTGATACACAGACAAGATCCATATCGCTACGGAGCTTGTCATATAGCATACGAGTATACAGTTTACTGGAGGAGTGTCCAGGGTGTTCGCATTGGATCTGAGGTCCATCCTATGCAGTACACAAGCTAAAGGCTGTGGCTAGGTCATAGCCGACTGTGCGTTTTGGCTTATTTTTGGTAAGCGGCCAATTTATCTACAGAGTTGGGCACTTTGGTTTGCAAGCACTGTGGTGTTACCTGATTGGACTTCTTTGGACTTTTATGGTCCTTTTGTGACTCTTTGTTTTTTATGTTATATTGGCACTATTACTCATACTCACCTTTGGGATTGCCACATATCATCAGTTATTTTTAATATATTTCTTTCTTGAGGACTGATTTAAATTAACTTCTATTTGGCGCAGTTCTTCTTTTATTTATGTACATTTGTGTTTATCCAACCAGTGCTGCTGCCTATGTTGTTGTTTTTTATTTAAATAATTTGTCTTTGCACAGTTTTTTTTCTAACTCCAGGAGTAATATTCATATTATTCTGCCCTTTTTATTACCCCTCACCAAGCCTATATTCAAGTTATTGATCAGTTCTTTACAAACCTTCGATGCTTTCCATAATCGCAGGCTTATAGGTATTAAAGTATGGAATTGAAAATAGCAACAGAGAATTTCCTACTTGCTCTCCAGCAGTCAAAAGCTTCTAAGGCCTGAGTTCCAGATAGCTTTACTGCATTATATTGTTGATATATTTATATAGATCTCACTATGATTGGTTTGCAGTATTTTCCTTTGGGATGATCTTTCCGCTGCATTTAAAATGAGGCTTGGGTTCACTGAGTTTCCTCTTATTTCACGCCACGGGAAGACATTGTATGTGGCAAAACACATAAAGAGGAGCCGATGCATGTGACATCATCACGCGTCTTTGAACCCGGAAGTGGCTGCTTCCAATCCCGAGACTGGCTTGTTGGATTGATGAGCTTTTCTGTGATTTCATTTTGAGTATTTTGGCAATTAAAAACAAACATTTCTGGAGATGATGTTATACAATGGAGTATCCTTTCACTCTTTTACATGCTTAATTTGTAATTGGGGAAGATATTCTTTAATGTCCTGTGTGGGGTGCCATAAGAGGCTATGGAGTTTTTCAGCAATATGATCATATAGTGACTTCTCTAAATGAAGGGCCAATACAATTTGGTAAGCATACTCATTTTATAATTTGGTGAAGGATCATGTGCCTGAAGCGCACATGTATGTCAATTTGGAGTTTGAAAATCTTTTCACTTTGGTATTCATTTGTAATGTTGTAATGCACTATTTGTATTATTTTATCTATTTATTGTGTATTTATCACTGTTTAAGGAGTGCAGCATGTTTGATAACTTTTTTTATGTGTCAGTTGATATATATTTGGTGGGCTGGCAGCTACAATTTTGGGTGTACCACAGAGCGTGATTTCTTATTTTCTTTCTATTATACTACAAAAAAATTGATGTGCTAGCGTCACACCTGGTTAAACATTTTAATGTACGCTGACAGAGAACCCTCCCAGATTCCAACTTCAACAGAGCCTACACTTGCATTATCCCCATGTATAATAAAAATTTAAGTAATGTCACCAATTACAGACTCATTTCAATAATCAACTGTGATTAAAAATTGTTCCAAACATTTTTGCCATTCAGCTCAATGGATTTCTGGAACAATATATTCATATAGGTCAAGTGGGCCTGAGCTCTAATAGACTAAACTGGAAGGGCAATAAATGTTAAAATCAAATGGGGATGACTGGAGGGATAGAAAAGGAGTACTACTTTCACTAGACCTCCATAAAGCTGTCAATAGCTAGCTATGGCAAAACCTTTTCCACACGCTGATTATGGAACTTTAGACCCAATTGTATAACTTTGTTGTGTTCCTAATGTTCCACCTCAACGGCTCACATCACAAGGATAACAAATCTGACCCTATAAATATATTCCAGGGCACTAGACCTTTTTGTCATAGCTATTAAACCCTTAGGCCTTGTACACACGATCGGACAAAACCAATGAAAACGGACTGAAGTTCAGTTTCATCGGTCCAAACCGACCGTGTGTGGGCCCCATTGGTCAGTTGTCCTTCGGTCCAAAAAAAGAGAACTTGCTTTAAAATTGAACCGATGGACGCCGAACCGATAGGTCAAAACCGGTCGTTAGTACGCACGACCATCGGTTCAAAATCCATGCATGCTCAGACTAAATGAGGGGATAGGAGCGCTCGTTCTTGTAAAACTAGCGTTCGTTTTGGAGATAGCACATTCATCACGCTGTAACAGACAGAAAAGCGTGAATTGTCTTTTACTAACACAAAATCAGCTAAAGCAGCTCCAAGGGTGGCGTCATTGGATTTGAACTTCCCCTTTATAGTGCCGTCGTATGTGGTTTACGTGTCCGCGTTCTGACATGGTTTTTAAACTGATGGTGTGTAGGCACATCAGACCATCAGTCAGCTTCATCGGTTAACCGATGAAAACGGTCCTTTGGACCGTTCTCGTCAGATGGACTGATCGTGTACGCGGCCTTAGCCATTACTTCCCTTAACTACTAAATTACCCAATTTTTTTAGCCATTACTTCCCTTAACTACTAAATTACCCAATTTTTTTACAACACTAAGAGAGTTTACATTAAGATTATATCAGGACTTATTCCCTTACTGTTGGCTTAATGGACCATCCAGCTGATAACAGGGGAGGTCTTTCCAGAATTCAGGCTAAAGAAAAATGTAAGATGTTTGATATTGAAACAAACGGAATGGTTGCTAAGAATTTCCTTATTAGGTGTTTTGTCTCCTGAGGTTGAACAAAGTTGTTAAATGATCTTACCAAAGAACTTCTGTTTTTTAGCCAAAGTAAAAGATGGGATACATAGTTACATAGTTGGTAAGGTTGAATAAAGAAAACAGTCCACCCAGTTCAACCTGTGTAGGTGTGTGTGTTTTTTCATTTCCCATATCCCTGTATATTGTTTTCGCTAAGATACCCATCCAAGAGTCTTTTAAAACTATCCATACCTCCTGCCGACACCACCGATTGTGGAAGGGAGCTCCACATCCGTATAGCGCTGACAGTGAAAAAAAACCTAAGCAGCTTGCGGTTAAAACGCTTCTCCTCCAATCTCATTGTGTGGCCCGTGTCCTCTTACACTCCCTGGGACTTAAAAGTTTCCTACTTACATATGGATTACCGTTGAGATATTTGTATATCGCTATCATATCTCCTCTGAAGCATCTCTTCTTCAGGGAAAATAAATTTAGCGCTTGCAGTCGTTCCTCATAATTAAGGTTCTCCAGTCCCCATATAAATTTTGTTGCCCTTCTCTGGACTCTCTCCAGTTCCAGCACATCCCTTCAGAGGATTGGTGACCAGAACTGGACGGAATATGCCAGATGCAGCTGAACCAGAGTCTTATAAAGTGGCAGGATTATAGTTTTATCTTTGGAGGAAATTCCTTTTTTAATGCATGCTAATATTCTGCAAACGTTGGTAGCCGCAGCTCGACACTACATGCTGTTGCTCAGTCTGTCTTCTACTAGCACCTCTATATCCTTCTCCATCCTGGAAGCCCCTAGGGGTTCTCCCCCTAAAGAGTAACGTGAGTTTATGTTTTGACCCCACAAATGCATTACCTTTTCATTTTTCAATGTTAAAATTAATTTGCCATGTAATAGCCCACCTCATTCATTTATTCAGGTCCTCTTGTAAAGTTTCTAGATCCTGCTGTGTCTCTATTGCCCTGCATATTTTTGTGTCATCAGCAAACACTGAGATCGAGCTATTTATCCCACCCACTATATCATTTATAAATAAATTAAACAGAATTGGTGCCAGGACAGAGCCTTGGGGTACCCTACTAACCACTCTAGACCATTCTGAGTATATGTTATTTATCACAACCCTTTGGACACGACCCCATACATCAGAATGAGGTAATAGTGGGCAATTTTTGGTGTAATTAACAGGAGAATAATGTTTATATATGCTTGGTGGGGTTGAGTTCCCTCAAAACATCGGCCTAGTTTTGGTGGAAAAGCATTCTGGCTAATTTTGTACCCAACTTGAATAGATGTTCAATTAAGTATATGTCTTTATTGGATTTGTAAAGGAGTATGTCCAATGCTACCCGTGACGTGCTACCAATGAGGACAATTGTCTTATTATACTGAAGCAGTGAGATAAATATTTATTTTAAAAAAAAGGTAATTATCCTGAATTTGGGGTGTAGTAGGATATGAAAGTGGCCTTTGGTTCTTCAAGGTTGCCCCTCACATAAATGTATTGCCCTGCTGGGTCTCAGACAATCTTATCATGGAAAAGATAGCAATCAGTACTTTATTTTCTATAAAAGAGGAGATCTACCATGAAACAGTACAGAAAGTCCTTGTGGATTTATTATATTAAAATTTTTACTAAAATGGTCAACATGGGTGGGATTAGTTTGTGTTTCAAATATTTATTAGAGGCTGTAGTGAGTAGGCATTGATCCATGGATACCTTTACAAGAGAAAGTGACAACTAACCTGCCTTGCAGGTTTGAAATAATTAAATTACAACCTGCTATTAGCATTCACAGGTGATGAGACACTTAAGACAGCTCCATTGACAAAGATGCAGAGTTGTCATTTTAAAGCCGCATGTAATTTCAGAGCTGTAAAGCGTTCAGATCACGTTTAACCTTTGGAAAGATCGAGGGGGAAGCACCTTTTATATGTCACAAATAAATATTATCTCTGCTCTTATTAATAAACATTAAAGGGAAATAACCATCTGAACAACATTCAGAATATTGCTGTACGGTATGTACTTCTGGTCAAGTCCTCCTGAGCTATGTTTCAGGTCGATGACAGGACATTGCATATACTACAGCTCTTCTCTTTACGGGGTGCAGTGCATTATAATTAAAGCAGGGCCAAATCGGATGAAAAAGACAAAATAAATATTACATTGGGGTTTTCTTTTTCTTTTTTTATGTAATCTTTATTTATAACAAAATAAACAAGATACACACAGTAAGCACTTATGTATACATATGTGAAAGGTAGGAATCATATTAATAGACTGTCATGAGCATTATCACATCATATACATCTTCTCAATTCTAAACAAATCTTTCCCTTAAGTAGGGCAAACTATATCGCTGGCACAAGAGTTACGTATGCTAGCAAAAATATGGTCATGTGGATACACTATGGTTCACAAGGCGAGCGGCCTGTCTAGATTAAATGAAAAAAAGTAAATGATAAGCGCTTCAAATATGTGATGTGAACCACAACAAAGGTAAATAAGTGATAAAAGTAATGTACACAAACAAGTAGGGTGGCTGTACTTATAGCTAATGATACATAAAGTGAGTCCCAACTCAAGAAGGTTCAAATGAATGAGCCTGTCTAGATTCTCAGGTCCAGCAGAGACCCCGTCCCGCAGGCCCTCGGCAGAGAAGGAAGGTACAATATAACCTCCATCTAACTTCCTCTGACCAAAAGTCCGGCCGAGGGACACGCAGGAACAGGGCACCGCACCTATAAGGGCCCATCTTTGGAACAGAAGGGAGAGGGGGTGCTGACCACTAGAGGGCGTGCATCCTGCGATGACAGAAAAGGTAAATGCTGCCAGGTATCTCAATCAGGATGAACATGAGCATATCCGGAACACTACATACAAACCAAAATTAAAGGAGTTGTAAAGGTTTATGTTCTTTCATCTTAATGCATCCTATGCTTGTTCTGAGTCTGCAAAAGACTTGAGTCTAGAGCAAAGGTTCACCTTCCAGCAGGACAACAAACCTAAACATACAGCCAGAGATACAATGGAATGGTTTAGATCGGTGGTCAGCAACCAATAGATCGCGGACAGGTGACTGGTAGATCACGGTCTGGGCTTGCTGACACGCCATTCCAGAGCATCAGACAGAGTGCAATGCAGAGGACTACTTGTAAAGTTGGATCTGTAGTAGGGAGCAAGAGCCACATAAGCCTCTTCTGTAGTGTTGGCTCCTCTCCCATGCGAAGCGATGGGAACTGCACTCCACTCCAGAGTGGTGCCAGCAGCAGGAAAGGAGAGATTTTTAGGTCAGTGTGAAGCAATACACTGGCCATAATATTATAGGGATGCTTTCATACTGATGCACTGCAGAATTCCACAAAGAGCTCATTCACAAGTGCAGCAGGCACTGCTGCTCCTCTGAAAAAAGCGATCTGAGTGTGTCTGACAGATGGCAAGGAGGCAATATGTTGCCTCCTCACCACCTGAACTAAACCCATGATTTCCATGCAATGCATGCGTTTGGAACATGGTAGCATGGCAATTAGAAGTTTAAATTAGGTGTGAGGAGGCGATGCCGTGCCCTGTGATCTTTGACTTCTCCCATGTTGTTCAGGTAGATCTCCACCTATTTAAGGTTGCCTACCCCTGGTTTTAATCAAAGCATATTCATGTGTTAGAATGGTCCAGTCAAAGTCCAGACCTAAATCCAATTGAGAATCTGTGGCAAGACTTGAAAATTGCTGTTCACAGACGCTCTCCATCCAATCTGACAGAGCTTGAGCTATTTTGCAAAGAAGAATGGGAAAAAATTTCACTCTGTAGATGTGCAAAGCTGGGAGAGACATCCCCAAAAAGACTGTAATTGCAGTGAAAGGTGGTTTTACAATGTATTGACTCAGGGGGGCTGAGTACAAATGTACCCCACACTTTTCAAATATTTATTTGTAAAAAAATGTTGAAAACCATTTATCATTTTCCTTCCACTTCACAATTATGTGCCACTTTGTGTTGGTCTATCACATAAAATCCCAATAAAATCCATTTACGTTTTAGGTTGTAACATGGCAAAACTTGAAAAATGTTAAGGGGTACGAATACTTTCTCAAGGCACTGTAGTACTGCTTTATTAGAAGACTTTAAAACATACATAAAACATCTATGTTATTAGGTTTTTCCCATTTTTTAGTTCTTATTTTTCATTCTGAGCTGCAGATCTGGCCATAAAGATAAATCTGTAAGATCGCTGTACGGAACTGAGTTTGATGAATGATGACCGATCAACTGGGAGCTTTTGTTCTACAAGGAGAAAAAGCAGAACACTTACTTCTGCAAACACTATTGATCCTTATTAACTGATGTCTTTTCTATGCAGGCACACAAGTGTTTGGACCCCTCAGAAAACATGCAAATACTTTGATGTCTGTGGATCACCGGTTTAAATGTTTGTGAAGCTAGCTGCATGGTTTCCAAAATAAACATTTGTTTTGTAGGGATGAATAATCATTGTCTTGTATCATCATTATCTGCAGGAAAATAATAGGCTTCTGTCTGTACAAGCATCACCTGCCAGTGTACAGGTGCAGCGCAGGGCAATGGAGGTGGAGGAGTCTGGGGAACGGACAGTCAGATGGGGAATTTATCAATGAAAGCTCAATAGCAAGTCAGCTATTGTGTTTTTCCCTGTGTATTTATTTCCTCTGTTCTCTCATGACCTGCTCTCTCTCAGACCTTTTTTCATACCTCACCTATTTCCCCAATGCTCTTGGTTTTATGAGTCTTTACTTGTCTGATTGTTTTTTCCCCAATCTTGTTACTTCCCTACCAACTTATTCTCTTTTTTTATATTTTTATTTTAATTTTCTTACTCTGTCTCTGTCTGTTTCTCTATTTTGAATTGTCATTCTCTTTCTTCTTACACAGAACAGTTTATTGTCTCACACCCAATTTATTTATTTCTTCTCAAGCCTTGTACACACGACAGAGGAACTCGACGGGCGAAACACATCGTTTTCCTCGTCAAGTTCCTTGTTAGGCTGTCGAGGAACTCGACAAGGCAAGTTTCTCCATTCTCGTCGAGGAAAAAGAAGACATGCTCTCTTTTTGGCTCGACGGGATCCTCGACAGTTTCCTCGTCGAAAAATGTACACACGACCGGTTTCCTCGGCAAAAAAAAATCCCAGCAAAAGCCGAGAAACTCGGTCATGTGTACGAGGCTTCACACCTCTTTCCTTCCTTCTATCATCTCACGTCCCTTCCCTTAATCCCCCTTCCTTCCTTATATCATCTTACACTCCTTTCCTTCCTTCCATCAATCATTTCATGCCCCTTCCTTCCTTCTATTATCTCACCCCCTTTCCTTCCTTCTATTATCTCACCCCTTTTCCTTCCTTCTGTCTATCATTTCACACCCCCTTTCCTTACTTCTGTCTATCATTTCACGCCCCTTCCCTTCCTTCCTTCCTTATATCATTAATGCCCTTTCCTTCCTTCCTTCTATCATTTCACGCCCATTTCCGACCTTCTTTCTCTCACAACCCTTTATTCCCTTTCTTCTCATACCCTTTCTCTTTATCATTCTTCGCATACCATTTTCCCTCATTCTTTTCTCTCACACCCCCGTCATTCCTTCTATCATCTCACACCAACAATGTGAAGTGTGTGGGCCGGGTCATCTGTGCATGTGGGGTAATACTTGTGCTTACTAATGTCCGGGACCAGCCGGAAACTGTGGTTATGTGTAAAGTCAAACTTTAAGGTGGTTCCTTGACTTAGAGATGAGCCTTAACTGTGTGCAGCAATAAGACACAAGGTTCCTCTGAAAAGCAACTTGTCCCAAATCACTACACAGTAATTTGTATGTTTGCATTAGGAGGGACGTGCTGAGCCTGCACCCACTCCACCACTCTAGTGTACCTCTGTTACCTTACTCCCAGTAACAGAATGATGTCCCGTGGAGCACCTGGCGCAGTCCTCATGCATGCTCTCACTTACTCTGTCCTTACCTTACCTTGTGACCAGGCCATAAATCTCCATAACACTAGACAGAGACAGAGCTCTAGGGTGAGAGCCAGAACTTCAGCTCCCTCACTACAGGAGGACCTGCCACCTAACCAGGTACCACACCTAACAATTGGTTGCTTGTATCGTGTTCCTTCACTTGGTTACTCATAGTAACTACACTCCTTCTACTTCTCTTGTCAAGTTAGCCCCTTGTGTAACGATGTTACTTTATACCTCTTTGCGCCTTACAGACCCAACCTTTGAATAACTTCAGACCAGGTTTAAAATGGTTAATGCAACTTGACTGTAAGAATGCCGCATGACAGTACAAAACAAATAATGTCCTGTCCCTAATCCTAACTAAGATAGCATAGTAGCTCAGACATACCTCCGTGAGGTGAGATTCCATAATGGCAATGTCAATGGCTTGGATGCTGTTTGTGTTTCCCGGTTTCTTCAGCGCCACACTTACGCTCACAGCTCACAGATGAGTCTACAATCCACTCATACCCACGTCCTGTACTCCGGAGAGCTCTGTGAAGTAGCTGGAGATTACATACTGGGGTTGGTCTGTGTCCTCTTCTCATGCAGACCGCTCCATGTACAGAGCACTTCCCTCTTTTATTTACAGCACAGGCGAGAGGTAGAGCCCAGAGGTAGAGCCCGGAGAACAGGACGTGGGTATGAGTGGTCTAGTAGATTGCAGAAACATGTTTAATCCCTTCCCAGCCTGGGAATCCTGTCTCACTTACTAAAACCAAACACAGTTCAACCTGCCTACACACCCCTTTCTGATTGTCTTCCTTCTCACACCCATTTCCTTTCTTCTATCATCTCACACCACTTTCCCTCCTTCTTTCTTCAAGCACCCATTTACCCCCTTCTTTCCTCACACAGTTCTTCCTCTCCTTCTTTCTTCTCACACCCATTTCTGTCCTTCTATCATCTCACACCCCTTTCTTTCCTTCTTTCTTCTCACACCCCTTTACTTCCTTCTTACTTCTCACATTCTTTTCTAGACATGTGCTCTGCTAAAAAATGAGTTTGATTTTGTTTTATTCTTTTTTTTTGCTATTTTTGGAAATTCGGAGATTCGAAAAATCGGGATTCGGAAATAAGAAAATTCGTAATTTCGGAATTAACTAATTTGTCAAAATTTGTTAAAAAAACGAATTTAGAACTAAACGAATTGCACATGTCTATTCTTTTCCCTTTTTCCTTCTCACACCCCTTTCACTTCTTCCTCTTTCTGACACCCCTTTCCCTCGTTCTTGCTTCACGCATTCCTTTACCTCCTTCCTTCTCTTACCTTTTCCCTTCTTCCTCCTTCTAACACCCTTTTTTATCCTTTCTTCTCTAACACCTCTTTCTCTCCTTTCTTCTCTTTCCTTTTCCCTTCTTCCTCCTTCTAACACCCCATTACCTCCTTCTTCCTTCTCACACCCCTTTCCCTCCATCCTTCTCTACCTTTTCCCCTTTCTCATGTTCTTTCTTCTCACACTCCATTCATTCCATATATCATCCACCCATTTTTCATCCTTCTATCATCTTACACCCCTTTCCCCCCTTTTTCCTTCTCAGACCCTTTCCCTCCTTCTTTCTTCTCACATCCATGTAATTCTTTCCATCATCATCCAACCATTTTCCACCTTCTTTTTCTCATATCCCTTTCCCTCTCTCTTTATTCTCATTTCCGATTCTCCATTTCTTTCTTTCAATATCGTACATCTAAATCTTTCTTCTCACTCCTTTTTCTCTGTCTTTTTCTTCTCATTTCCCCTTCCCACCTTCTGTCTTCTCACTTCCTTTTCCATGTTTGACATTCTTAGACCTCTTTCCCTTCTATGTTTTCATATTACCCAGCATTTTTTTTCTCACTTCTGATTTCACCTTCTAACTATTTTTACATCACTAATTTGCAATCTTTCTTTTTATTCTTTTTATTTCAGAATCGCTCTTTCTATTTTCTCAATCAGCCTTCTGTCTTTTTATTCCCATTTGCCCTGCTAATTCATTTCACTCACATTTCTTCTCATCCCAACTCTCCTATTTTATTATTTCTCTTCACTGTCCCTTTCTTCGTCTTACTTCCACTTTCTCTCTCCCTTTACCCCAGTCTCTCTCCTTCACCCTCCGCCTTCCTTATAATTCAATTCTCTTTCTCTTATGGACTATGCAGTAGAGTTTAGAAGCTGTAAATGTGATACAGTGTCTGTGTGTGGTCTCTGTCGGAGGTGTTAATGTTAAGCACACACCTGTTGCACATTATTAAACTAACAAACACTGGAAAGGCCGAGTAACTGAGAAATTAGAAATGCAGCGATGGCAAATGTTTGTAAACCTGTTACGCTTTAAGTGACCAGCACTAATTCCAAGCCTTGCGCTTGTACCGATCCCCCACATCGAAGAAGACTGGGGACGAGTTTTGCATAAATCACTTGATTTCCTGGAATTTTGGTGTCCTGGCCGCATGGCAATGCTTTGCTTTGGCACAGAGAATGGGTGCCAATTTTAAAACTGGATGGCCTAATATTTTTGGCAAGCACAATTTTGGCTTAGAAGGGGTTAAGGTTAGCATCAGAGGTTGGGGTATGAAGATTAAAGGAAACCTTTGTTGAAGGAATATGTAGATTGTCATTGCCAACCTATCCTTCTAATAATTACCTGGAGGTCATGTTGTTCCAATGTCCTCAGTACGTTCTGAGCCAAATATGACTCCATACTTACTTTATGTGCTAGACACTATTTCTGTTCCTGTATTGAAAACAAGTGGTGACTAGTTAACTCACATTATGGGAATAAGGTCAGTAATGGTAAACCTATGCCCATACTAGGGACCATAACCTCTTTTCATTGGAGTGTAGGGACAGACACCTCTGATTACTTGCTACCTAACTCTTCTTGCACAGCTGATTTCCTTCAGCTATGGGTGACACCATTTTGCTTCTGACATCAGAGGACAATGGTAATCCTACCCACGTGCATTACAATCATGGAATATTACGGAAATAAGTTAGCGTTCTAAATTAAAAGAGAAGTACAGGTTTTGAAAAACAAACATAAATACTCACCTTAGGTGGAGGCAGCATTGATCCAATGCTGCAGCTGTCCCCTGCTGCCTCTACACCAAGAACTGAGCAATTAAAGACCACTGATTGCTCAGTTCACAGTCTTCACTGAGCAGAGAGTGGTGACTGTCAGTCACCGTCTCTCTGCTCTGCCCCTTCAACTCTTCATGGAGCAATAAACTGTGGAGAAGGCGGGAGTGGCTGGCTCAAGCTCTCAGCGGCACGCTGAGAGGCTCGGCCGGCTGCCACTCAGGCATCTGGGTGGGTTCTGTCATTAAAGTTGGGATCCCTTCAGAGCCTGGACCGACTGAGTATAGCCTACTGTTGGCTTATTACTGGTCACAGGTGGACAGAACTAAGTGCACACTTGTGAGTTGTGACACACAGAAGAAGTATGGCTAAAAGGGCTTCGGCCCCACTTCACCTTTAACAGAATGGATTCCCCTAATTGGCAAAGGTTTCCTTTTACTTTCTGTTTTGGCTATGAGACAGGAAGTGAAGGTACATCTCCCCTATAGTATACAGATAGCAAATACTGTAGCTGTTGACTTTATTAAAAGGATATTTACACATCCAGGGGTCCAGCGCCAGGGACCAAATACCGACAAAGAAGTGGTTCAAGTGAGCACAGCGCTGGACCCCTGGAAAGCTGAATTGCGCTTTGTTAATAGTCCTGCAGCCTTTTGGGACCTGTGACATGTGCCTGAAGGTTGTGGGAGAGGGGGACTTTTGGTAGATCGATGCAGTGATCTGACCAGAAGTGGGAGAGGGTACCTGTCAAAACCAGGTACCCACCCACCCCCCCCAACAGTTTTTATTATCAAAGCTTAATTGAATTAGCTGAAATTAAAAGCTGATTGGTTGGCTGCACCAGATTCTCAGTGCTCCAGTTTTAGTAGATCTCCCTCATTACAAATCTCATAATAGTTATTACGACTGCATTAAAAAAATTCTACCAATCTTTCCAGGTTTCCATTTTTTTATTTTATTCCATGCCAACAAAATGGCTGCTTTTATATTAAGTCAACAAAACAGTAATTTCCATTGTCCAGAGCAATAACAATGCTAGGCTCCACTGTCAGCCAACAATATGGCTCTTCCCACTTTCAGCCAATGAAATTGCTCTCTCCTCTGCCAGCCAATAAAATAGCTGTTTGTGCTGCCAGCCAAAGAAATGTCTCCCTCTCCACAATCAGCCCTGGATATTGCTTTCTCTACTGTTAGCCAATTATATGATTCTGTTGTATTTGAAGAATGTCTCATAATATAGAATATGTACATTTAAAAGTTGAACTCTATATAACGTCTCTACTTCATATTGGTATTATTATTTTTTTTTAAAAGAGAAAGAGAAAGAATAATCTGGGGTAAAGTTCATGCTGCCAGACAGGTGAAGACAAGCCACTGTCTGCAGGTGGAGATTAAGTATTTTATGTTACTTACATTGACAGAAGTCTCGGAAAGCAATCATGTTGTAGCCCATATGGTTTATAAGGAGATGGTGTGTGTGCTTCTCTATTGGTTGAACTGGATGGACTTATGTCTTTTTTAGGGCCAGTTCACACCAGAACGCAGTGTTTTCCACATTGTATTAAAAGGCACTGCAATTGTGATCTACAGAGGGTGTCAATTTTAAGTTAATAAGACCCCAAATGCAGGTTTGGTGCAGTCTGGCGCAATTTCAGCCCATTTAAATGAATGGGCTGAAAACGCACTGCACTTGGATCACATGTAATCGCATGTTTCATGGTGTAAACCGGCCCTCAACCTAATTATGTAACAAGTTTGTTGCTTGCTTCCAGCTTGTGGCTGTTATCATTAAAGCGGTAGTATCTGAGCACCACAAGCTAAAACGCTATTTAATTCATTTTTAACCACTTCCCGTCCAAGCTACGTCATATGATGTCCTGGACTTTGAGTGGGGACATCTGATCCAGATATCATCTTTTCGGTTGGCGATTCTGTGCACCGTAAGAACAATCATAGCAGCACTTCAGCTGCTTGATCTTTCTTAGGTCCCCCCCCCCCTTGTGCTTCTACCGGCTCGTCCGTGCGATCGGCGAGCCAGTAAAGGAATCCACCTACGCTGGAAGTTGAGCATAGGGCTTTCCAAGGGACAGATGGACCCTGGCAATCTCTATGACCTTCGGTGGCTCAGGCGCGACGTAACGTCCAGCATACCAGAAGTACATTTTGCCAGGGACTGAAAAGGCCGAGATCGTTTATTTTTTCATTTGATCTTGGTCTTTCCTGCCAAGAGGAGAGGTGTGGGGTCTTATAGACCCCACATATTTCCATAAAGAGGACCTGTCACACACTATGGGATGTTTACATGCCTTGTAATAGGAATAGAAGTGATCAAAAACATTTTTTTTAAAGGAAAAGTAAAAAAATTCTAATAAAATAAGCAGTAATAAAAAAAAAGTGCCCCCGTCCCTGTGTGCTAGCATACGCAAGAGAACGCCTATGTAAGTCACGCCCACATATTTAAACGGCATTCAAAGCACACATGTGAGCTATTGGGAACGTTAGTAACAATTCTAGCCTAAAACCTCCTCTGTAACTCTAAACATGTAGGGCCAGATTCTGAAAGATCAGCGGATCTTTCTGCTGGCGTAACGTATCCCCGATACATTACGCCGCTGTAACTTTGGGCGCAAGTTCTGTATTCTGAAAGAACTTGCGCCATTATTTACGGCGGCGTAACGTATGTGTTGCGGCGTAAGGCCGCGTAATTCAAATGGGGATGTTGGGGGCGTGTTTTATTTAAATTTTACTTGACCCCGCGTTTTTTACGTTTTTTTTTACGGCGCATGCGCCGTCCGTAAAATATCCCAGTGTGCATTGCTCCAAATTACGTCGCAAGGACGTATTGGATTTGACGTGAACGTAAATGACGTACAGCCGTAATCGCGAACGACTTACGCAAACGACGTAAAAAATTCAAAATTCGACGCGGGAACAACGGCCATACTTAACATTGAGTACGCCTCATATACGCCGGAAAAAGCCGAATGCAAACAACGTAAAAAAATGCGCTGGCCGGACGTACATTCGTGGATCGCCGTAACTATCTAATTTGCATACTCGACGTGGAATTCGACGGAAACGCCACCTAGCGGCCGGCGGAAAAAATGCCTCTACGATCCGACGGCGTACTAAGACGTACGCCTGTCGGATCGATCCCAGATGCAGTCGTATCTTGTTTTGTAGATACAAAACAAAGATACGACACAGGAAATTTAAAATTACGCAGCGTATCAATAGATACGCCGGCATAATTCTTTTGTGAATCTGGCCCGTAACCTGTAAATTTAAAGCATCGCCTTTGGAGATTTTTAAGTACCAAAGTTTGGCGCCTTTCCACAAGTGTGTGCAATTTAAAAGCGTGACAGGTTATGTATCTATTTACTCGGGGTAACATCATCTTTCATATTATACAAAAACATTTGGCTAACTTTACTGTTTTTTTTTTTTTTTATAATTCACGAAACATTTTTTTTCCCAAAAGAACACGTTTAAAAAATTGCAGCGCAAATACCGTATGACATAAAAAGTTGTAACAGACACCATTTTATTCCCTCGGGTCTCTGCTAAAAAAAACATATATAATGTTTGGGGGTTCTGAGTAATTTTCTAGAAAAAAATTATGATTTTTACATGAAGGAGCGAAGTGCCGGAATTGGCCCCGATGGGAAGTGGTTAATATTCAAAGCTTACTTACCCATCCATCCATGTCTCCATGCTTTATTTTGTTGAGAGATCACTTTTGAAAAAAAAAACCCTAGCATTTCTAGCCACCACAATCTTGAGTAAGGGCAGGTAATTCATGTAGCATTGACTTCCTGGAATCCATCTATCCTCGGGTATGCAGGAGGGTGTGCTTAGCTGAAAAAGCCCCATGAAGACACCTGGGATGTATGACATAATTTTGGCCTAGGCCAGAAACCAGGAAGCAACAGAAGAAATGTAAAAAAAAGTTTAAAACAAGTAAATAGATTATTCTGTCTATTTATTAAGGCTAGCAGCATAAGGCCTCGTACACACAATAGGTTAAACAGAGGACAGCGGTCTGATGGACCGTTTTCATCGGTCAAAACCGATCGTGTGTGGGCCCCATAGGTTATTTAACAATCGGTTAAAAAAAAGCCAACTTGCTTTAAATTTAACCGATGGATTCCTAACCGATAGGAAAAAAACTTGAACTTTTAACTTAAAAACTTGAACCTAATTTTTTTCAACATGTCGTTGTGTTTTACGTCACTGCGTTCTGACACGATCGTTTTTTTAACCGATGGTGTGTAGGCGCGACAGACCATCAGTCAGCTTCATCGGTTAACCGATGAAAACGGTCCATCGGTCCGTTCTCATCAGATGGACTGATCGTGTGTACGCAGCATAAGGGTTAAAACTAGTTCATGTTGATCTCCACATAATTTTCTAATGCCAGCCAATAAGATAGCTCTCTTTACCCACATTAAAATAGCCATACATGTTTAGATTTTCTTTATTCATTCTGTGGGCTAAACAAGAGAAAATCCCCCATCTATGCCAGACATCTGAATACCAGTCCCGGATTTTCCACCTAGCTTCTTTAGTAATTGACTTTTGCCAAGCTGGGTGGTGCGGATAGGGCTAACCATGACCCAAACAGAAAATTCGAGCTGTGTATGGTCAGCATTACACTTACACCCAACAATATACTTCTCAGTCAATGATATGGACCTCTTCACACCTCTACAGTATAGCCGACCATAGATGATGTGGATTTCTTTCCTACAAACGCAGGAATCCTTCCCGCAGAACTATTGTGTTCTCCCAGCGGGGTAGGCTTTTGGAGCCGTCCCTGCATGGAGAACACAGTAATTATTGCTAGTGACTGTAGATTCTGGCAATAATCGCATGAAATATCCAACATGCTGATAGTTAGACTTGTGCATGATGGAAAATGTTGTTTCATTTTCATTCGTAAAATACATAATTTCGTTCTGTTATATTCGTTATGTTTCGTTAATTAATTTTCGGAACATTTGTTATTTCTGTAGAGTATAGATATTCGTTATAACAAATTGATTCCTTTTATTGTTTAATTGTTTCGTTTATGGATAATTTGTTATTTATGTATGTTTGTAGAGATTCGTGATTTTGATTTTGTAATTCAGATAGTCGTTTGACTTACTCCCTTTGATTTACTCTGTGCCAGTAATCCAGCGCCCAACACAAAAGGAATCAACTGATTGGACTAGAAAACTGTAACTCAGATGGATCAATTTCTTTCCACTTGCTCAGTTGCTCACCAATAGAATAAAAATGAATTGATATGATTGAATTTAGATAATTCTATTGCCATTACGCATTGACTTGTTGTTTCATTAGATCATGGGTCTTCAAACTACGGCCCTCCAGTTGTTCAGGAACTACAATTTCCCATCATGCCTAGTCATGTCGGTGAATGTCAGTGTGTTACAATGCCTCATGGGATGTGTAGTTCTACAACAGCTGGAGGGCCGTAGTTTGAGGATCCCTGCTTTAGACCTTTAACGATTTAACAAATCACGCCGAATTTCATTATAATTTTTTTGTATTAGTTGAAATTCATTATTTTTTCTTCAGATGTTCGGATGCATCTGAATGTCCGAAAGTTCCTCCAAATTCTGATTATTTACGAAACAAATTGCATGTGCCTACTGGTTGTACCCAAGTCAATCCTGCTTAACCTGCCAAGATGGCCAGCGTATGGCTCTCTACATTATCAGCCAACAATTTGGCTATTTCCACCATCAGCCAACAATATGGTAGACAATAATGCCGCGTACAGATGGTCGTTTTTTGTGATGAAAAAAAACGACGTTTTAAAAAACGTCATTTAAAATGATCGTGTGTGGGCAAAATGTCGTTTTATGTCTTCAAAAAAACGACCAAAAAAAAATTCGAACATGCTCGAATTTTTTGTGTCGTTTTTCAAAACGTCGTTTTTTGTTTCACAGAAATTGACCGTGTGTACCAAAAAACGACGTTTCAAACGACGTTTTTAAACCCGCGCATGCCCAGAAGCTAGTTATGAAGCGAGCTTCAATGGAAAAAAGTGGTGAAACGTAACCTCGCTTTGCTAGAGCATTGTGAAAAAACGATGGTGTGTAGGCAACTTCGTTTTTGAAAATGATGTTTCAAAAACGTCGTTTTATTTCATGATTTAAAACGTCGTTTTGTTTCATCACAAAAAACGACCGTCTGTACGTGGCATAAGATTCTTTCAACTGTCAAGCCCTGTGCACACGATTGGTTTATCTGATGAAAACAGACCGATGGACTGTTTTTATCAGACAAACTGATTGTGTGTGGGCTCCATCGGTTTGTTTTTCATCGGTGAAAAAAAATAGAACATGTTTTAAATTTTTCCCATGGATAAAAAAACGATAAAAAAAAAAACGATCGTCTGTGTGGAACTCTATCGGTCAAAAATCCATGCATGCTCAGAATCAAGTCGACGCATGCTCGGAAGCATTGAACTTCATTTTTCTCAGCACGTCATAGTGTTTTACGTCACCGCGTTTTGGCACGGTCGGATTTTTGACTAATGGTGTGTAGGCAAGACTGATGAAAGTCAGCTTCATCGGATATCCGACGAAAAAATCCATCGGATTAGATTCCATCAGATATCCGATCGTGTGTACAGGGCTTCAGTCAATGATATGGACCTCTTCACTGTTCAACAGCAGTAAAGCCTCGTACACACGATCAGTCCATCCGATGAGAACGGTCTGAAAGACCGTTGTCATTAGTTAACCGATGAAGCTGACTGATGGTCCGTCGCGCCCACACACCATCAGTTAAATGACCGATCGTGTCAGAACGCGGTGACGTAAAACACAACGATGTGCTGAAAAAAATTGAAGTTCAATACTTCCAAGCATGCGTCGACTTGATTCTGAGCATGCGTGGATTTTTTATCGGTTAGGAATCCATCGGTTAAATTTAAAGCAAGTTGGCTTTTTTTTAACCGATGGTTAAATAACCTATGGGTCCCACACGCGATCGGTTTTGACCGATGAAAACGGTCCATCAGACCGTTGTCCTCTGGTTAACCTATCGTGTGTACGAGGCCTAAGGCCCCGTACACACGTCCGCGAAACTCGACGAGCAAAACACATCGTTTTGCTCGTCGAGGTCCTTGTGAAGCCACCGAGGATCTTGGCGAGCCAAGTTTCCCCGTTGACTAACGAGGAAATAGAGAACATGTTCTCTATTTGGCCCGACGAGATCCTCGTCGGTTTCCTCGGCCGAAAGTGTACACACGGCCGGGTTTCTCGGCAGAATACAGCTCCGATCGAGTTTCTGGCTGAATTCTGCCTAAGGCCCCATACACACGAGAGGATTTATCCGCAGATACGGTCCAGCGGACCGTTTCCACGGATAAATCCTCTCAAAGATTTCCGCAGATTTCGATGCGATGGAGTGTACGCACCATCGCATTGAAATCCGCGCGGAAATCCTCTGCCGATGACGTGTCGCGCCGTCGCCGCTATTATGACGCGGCGACGGGCGCGACGCTGTCATATAAGGAATTACACGCATGCGTCAAATCATTACGACGCGTGCGGGGAATCCCTTTGGACGAATGGATCCGGTAAGTCTGTACAGACGAGCGGATCCATCCGTTGGAATGGATTAAAGCAGATGGATTTGTTGTGCAACACAGCAAATATCCGATCTGCTGGAATCCATCCCAGAGGAGATTTCTCCGCGGAAACAGATCCGCTGGCGTGTACACACCATAGGATCTATCCGCAGAAACCCATTTGCTGGGATTTATCTGCGGATGGATTCTATCGTGTGTACGGGGCCTAAGACTCTCTATACTATCAACCAACAATTTGGCTATCTCCACCATTAGCCAATAATATGTCAGCCAATGATAAGACACTTTCCACAGTCAGCCATTAATATGGCTTTCCATTACCAGTCAATGATATGGATGGTCTCGCTATCCAATAGCAGCAAGGATATCTATATTTTCAGCCAACAATTTGGCTATCCCCACCATTAGCCAATACTAATAATAAATCTGCCAATAATAAGTCTCTTTCTACTGTCGGCCAACAATATGGCTCTTCACCACCTGTCAGTGTGGCTCCATCCACTGTCAGCAGAGCAAAGGTCTGAACTGATATTGATTAATCGTACCTTATCTACAAAAATTTGTATTTTCCATACATATGACTTACCCTTATATTTACAATGTGGTAAATTGGTCTTAAATGCTAGGTCTTATCAATTGTTTTCTGATCTAGCAGAATCAGAATAAGAAAAAGCAAATCCAGATGTGTAAGGAAAACCAGATGTCTCCATCACATGCGTGCATTAGTGTCATCACTGTCCAGAGCAATGTGCTCCATTCCCCTACCTCAGCAAACTCTGCCTGGCCTGTTATTAGCTGCTATGCCTCTCATCAAACCTGCCAGGTGCAATGATGGAATCCTTATATCTAATGAATGGCTTTTATTGCAGCATATTAACACCAGATCTGTTTCACAAAGCGCTTGTGAGGATCCTATTAAAGCGGGATTTTTCATCTTTTGAAAACTGAGATAAAGCCACAGCCGGTGTAATGCAATCTATCAACAAATTATAAAACAAACAGGATCAGGATGGTCTACGTAGCCAGATGTTGACCCAAGACTACCTACCATTATCACAATACTTATCAATAAACCAATTTGCCATGCCTATTCTCAGTGCTATATAATTTGTCCAAATACCTTCCATACACACACATTGATACACTATATTGTCAAAAGTATTGGGACACCTGCCTTTACACGCACATGAACTTTAATGGCATCCCAGTCTTAGTCTGTAGGGTTCAATATTGAGTTGGCTCACCCTTTGCAGCTATAACAGCTTCCACTCTTCTGGGAAGGCTGTCCACAAGGTTTGGGAGTGTGTCTATGGGAATGTTTGACCATTCTTCCAAAAATGTGTGTAAAGTTTAGAACATGGGTCTTCAAACTACGGCCCTCCAGTTTTTCAGGAACTAAAATTCCCATCATGCCTGTGAATGTCAGTGTGTTACAATGCATCATGGGATGTGTAGTGAATACATCCCTCAAATTTTTGTAAATATTTTATACTATCTTTTCATGTGACAACGCTGAAGAAATTACACTTTGCTACAATGTAAAGTAGTGAGTGTACAGCTTGTATAACAGTGTAAATTTGCTGTCCCCTTAAAATAACTCAACTCACAGCGAAGTGAATATTTCCAAATTGGGCCCAATCAGACAATTTTCCTTCCCGGTGTCATGTGACTCATTAGTGTTACAAGGTCACAGGTGTGAATGTGGAGCAGATGTGTTAAATTTGGTGTCTCTCATACTGGTCACTGGGGCCGCGATTCAGATACATTTTCGTATCTTTGAGTGGGCGTAACGCATCTCCTATGCGCTACGCCGACATAACATTGAGAGGCAAGTACTGTATTCAGAAAGCACTTGCTCCCAAAGTTACGTCGGCGTATCGTAAATGGGCCGGCGTAAGCCTGCGTAATTCAAAATAGCAAGGCAGTGGGAGTGTTGTATTGTAATGAGCCGTGACCAAATGTAAATGAGTGGCCGATCGAACGGCACATGCGCGCGCATGCTCAGAGTCACATCGCAAATACTCCCCAAGATACGTCGGCTCAATGCTTTGTCGACGTGCACGTAACATACGCCCAGCCCCATTCACGTACGACTTACGCAAACGACGTAAAATACGACGCTGTTCCGCTGCTTCCGACGTCCATACCTTAACATGACTTACCCCTGCTTTATGAGGGGTAAAGTTACGCCGGACCGACGCCTTACGTAAACTGCGTAGCTAAATCCGACGGGCGCAAGTACGTTTCTGAATGGGCGTATCTAGGTCATTTGCATATTCGACGCGTAAATCAACGGAAGCGCCCCTAGCGGCCAGCGTAAATATGCACCCGAGATACGACGGGGTAAGAGACTTACGTCGGTCGTATATTGGCCAAATTCAGGCTTAACTGCCTATATGAATGAGCGCATAGATACGACGGCGCTCATTTGGACTTACGACGGCGTATTGTCGTAAGTCCTTTCTGAATCCGGGCCTGGAAGTTCAACATGGCACCTCATGGCAAAGAACTCTCTGAAGATCTGAAAAAAAAGATGGCCTAGGCTATAAGAAGATTGCCAAGACCCTAAAACTGAGCTGCAGCACGGTGGTCAAGACCATACAGTAGTTTAACAGGACAGGTTCCACTCAGAACAGGCCTTGCCATGGTCGACCAAAGAAGTTGAATGCACATGCTCAGCATCATATCCAGAGGTTGTCTTTGGGAAATAGACATATGAGTGCTGCCAGCATTGCTGCAGAGGTTGAAGGGGTAGGGGGTAAGCCTGTAAGTGCTCAGACCATACGTTGCACACTGTATCAAATTGGTCTGCATGGCTGTCATCCCAGAAGGAAGCCTCTTCTAAAGATGATGCACAAGAAAGCCCGCAAACAGTTTGCTGAAGACAAGCAGACTAAGGACATGGATTAATGGAACCATATCCTGTGGTCTGATGGGAGCAAGATAAACTTATTTGGTTCAGGTGGTGTCAGGCGTGTGTGGAGGCAACCAGGTGAGGAGTACAAAGACAAGTGTGTCTTTCCTACAGTCAAGCATGGTGGTGGGAGTGTCATAATCTGGGGCTGCATGAGTGCTGCCGCCTGCCGGCACTGGGGAGCTACAGTTCATTGAGGGAACCATGAATGCCATGTACTGTGACATACTGAAGCAGAGCATGATCCCTTCGCTTTAGAGTTGTATTCCAACATGATAATGACTCCAAACACACCTCCAAGATAACCACTGCCTTGATAAAGAAGCTGAGGGTAAAGGTGATGGACTGACCAAGCATGTCTCCATGCAACCCTATTGAGCCTCTGTGGGGCTCCTCAAACGGAAGGTGGAGGAGCGCAAGGTCTCCAACATACACCAGCTCCGTGATGTCGTCATGGAGGAGGGGAAGAGGACTCTGGTGGCAACCTGTGAAGCTCTGGTGAACTCCATGCCCAAGAGGGTTAAGGCAGTGCTGGAAAATAATGGTGGCCACACAAATAGGTAGATTCAGAAAGAGTTAGGCCGGCTTATCAGAATCTACGCCGACCTATGTTTAAGCGTATGCTCAAACAGAGATACGCTTAAACATATCTAAGATATGACGGCTTGCGCCGTCCTATCTTAGATTGCAATATTTCGGATGGCCGCTAGGTGGCGCTTCCATTGCGGTCGGCGTAGAATATGTAAATGAGTTGATACGCCGATTCACGAACGTACGCCCGGCCGCCGCAGTAGTTTTATGCCGTTTCCGTAAGTCATCAGCAGGCCTAAAGTTATTCCATCTATTAGGTGGAATAACAATGTTAAAGTATGGCCGCCATTCCCGCAGCGAGAATCAAAGTTTTTACGTCGCTTGCGTAAGTCGTCCGCGAATCGGGATTTACGTTGTTTACGTCAAAGTCAATAGGCACGTGCGGCGTACTTAGCACCCTGGGAAATGTAGGTGCCCGGCTTACACTTTAATTCCTGATGTTCAGCTATAAGGTTGGGGGGTCCATATTAAAGTGGAACACAGCACTCTCAAAATCAACATTGATTATTTTTAATCCGTGTGCTGCTAGCATTAGTAAATAGATAGGAAAGTATATCAAATTTACTTGTTTTCAACTTTTTTTTACATTTCTTTAGTTACTTCCTGGTTTCATGCCTAGGCAAATGATGTCATATATTCCAGGAGACTTCAGGAGGAGGGGTTTTCTGCTGAGGGCAGATGGATTCCAGGAAGTAAATCATTTGCCCTTACTCAAGATGGCCAGAAATGCTAAGGGGTGTTTTTCAAAGCCATTTCTCAACAAAATAAAGCAAGGACACATGGATTGATGGGGGAGTTTGTTTTGAATATAAAAAAAATTATTAACTGGTAGTTTTGGTTTTTGATGCTCAGATGCAGTGAAGATCCACTTTAACAGACTGAGAGGAAGCAGATCAGAGAGGTTATTTGTTATAGTTTAGATACAAAGCTTAATAAACATTTACATATTACCGGTAGGTGTCAGAACACCAAAATTGCTCACCATGGGTCAGTGACTGACTAAAGCTGGCCATACACTAGTAGAAATTCATTTGAGATGTTATTTTTGTTTTAAGAATGTTTATTCGACCTGACATGATAACCCTGGAAGCCACCTTTACATCATCCTTACACTATTTCTATTTGACAAAAAAAGAATATGATTTTTCTGATATCAACTTTACGTTTTATTTGTAAAGTAAGTTTACTTCGATATCGCTCAAGGATTGATTTCAGGGATAAGTATGCAAAAAGGTCTGATGGATCTCAGCCCCACCAACTGTTCCTCTCATCATTGCTTTATGAGGTCTGGTTAAAATTCTTCGGAGGATGCACACCTCATTGAGCGGTCGTAGGACCAAGTAAAATTTCTGGAAAAGGTATCAGCGGGAGTCTTTGGAGCGGTGATAGAGGAGTCTTGGACGCAGGAAGGTTTGGTGATCCCTGAGTAGGTGACTGCTTCGTTCTTCCCATGTACTTTCTGCCATTGTTTTCAGGACTTCGCTGAGTTTTGTAACTTTATCAAGCCATAAATATGTGAAAAGGCCGGTGGTGCCGTTTGTTTATGTGGGATGAGAACGGAACAGAATATTCATCCTTTTTCAAACACAATAACTGGGCTTTTATTTCATTTTGTGTATTTCACATCCAGCAGAAGGTAGAACACAGAGATCTAAATAAAGAGGCCAAATGAAGTGTTATGTAATTACAATAACTATACAACAGAGGTCTGTAGAATAGGGGAGCCATGTTTATTCCCGTATATAAACGACATATCAGATTTGCATTATTAGTGTTTGTGGTTTGTAAAAGTAATATTCTCACCACAAGTTTGTATGTCATTGACCCACTGAGCTTTGGAAATAAGATGATGTCCCATTGTGGGGAACTTGATAGGTAATTGTTTTCCCCGAATCTAGAGCAGACAAAAATAAAAAATAAATGACGATCAAAGACCCTAGAAGCATAAATCTGGACTGACCCCCCTGAACTTTTATACTCTATAGCACTCTCCATTCTTCTAGTTCAACCTTTAAGGCCATGTACGCACGATCAGTTAAACAGAGGACAACGGTCTGATGGACCGTTTTCTTCGGTCTTCACCGATCGTGTGTGGGCGCCATCGGTTAGTTAACCATCGGTTAAAAAAAAGCCAACTTATTTTAAAATTAACCGATAGATTCCTAACCGATAGGACAAAACCGATCGTTAGTAGGCACAACCATCGGTTAAAAATCCACACATGCTCAGAATCAAGTCGACGCATGCTTGGAAGCATTGAACTTCATTTTTTTCAACACGTCGTGTGTTTTACGCCACTGCGTTCTGACACAATAGTTTTTCCAGTCAGCTTCATCGGTTAGCCGATGAAAACGGTCCATCGGTCCATTCTCATCGAATGGACTGATCGTGTGTACGCGGCTTAATACCTTGCTGGTACCACACAGTTCTTTGCCATATGCACCCAAGTAATATCACCATCAGCCATGATTGGACAAAGTCTTCCTTATTTTTTTTGGGGGAGTGGCAAACAATCCACCTGCCGCCAAGCACCCCCCGGCCGGTCACCAGTCCTGCGCTTTTGCCCATCTAGGTCGTAGGCAGCGCTTCCTCCAAGCAATGCCAATGCCTTTATTATAAGAAATGGAGATGTTTCTTTAAATTATAATGTATTCTAGTATTAAAAGGACAGCAATGAGGCTTTTGAATTCATTTCATTGTACTTATTAAACTTTACAGCTTTTAAATGTGTATTCCATTTTGTTGTCTTTCATTAAAAATATTAAATTAACAAACAAATATTTATTGTATTAAAAACCTAACAGTGTGGTGCTAATGAACACATAAATTAAATAAAATGCGTGCAATACCTGGTGAGAAAAATAAATCAATGAGTAAAAATATGTGCATACACATAAACGCAGGTACCTTAAAACGAAAATGTTTAACAACTGATGAAAAAAATAAAAAAACACACATAATTATTCAAAGTAGTAACAGATGTAGGGGCAGATCCACATACAATTGCATGGGCGCAGCGTATGTGAGATACGCTAAACCGCTGTAACTTACTTTTCAAATCTTTGAATCCTAAAAGAATTTGCGCCGTAAGTTACGGCGGCGTAGTGTATCTCTCGCGGCGTAAGGGTGCGGAATTCAAATGCGGCGAGTAGGGGGCGTGTTTCATTTAAATGAAGCGCGTCCCCGCGCCGAACAAACTGCGCATGCCCTGTCCGTCAAAACTCCCAGGGTGCATTGCTCCAAATGACGTCGCAAGGACGTCATTGGTTTTGACGTGAACGTAAATGGCGTCCAGCCCCATTCACGGACGACTTACGCAAACAAACTAAAATTTTAAAAATTTGACGCGGGAACGACGGCCATACTGAACATTGCGTACGCCACCAGATAGCAGCTTTAACTATACGCCGAAAAAAGCCGAACGGAAACGACGTAAAAGAATGCGACGGCCGCTCGTACGTTCGTGGATCGTCGGAAATAGCTAATTTGCATACTCGACGCGGATTACGACGGAAACGCCACCCAGCGGATGCCGAAGAATTGCCTTTAAGATCCGAAGGCGTACGAAGACGTACGCCTGTCGGATCTAACCCAGATGCCGTCGTATCTTGTTTTGAGGATTCAAAACAAATATACGACGCAGGAATTTTGAAAGTACGCCGGCGTATCAGTAGATACGCCGGTGTACTTTCTTTGTGGATCTGCCCCGTAGTCTTTAAGATTTTGTAGTCAAGGGAGCAGTGTTTTTTTTCGTTTGGTCTTTTCAGGGCAGACGTTTCTAGAGTTTAGGGAGGGATAATTCATATAACCAGCCTGAATATACAGTAGGACTTGGCCAATCCCTGGGGGGGTAACCAGATGGTGGCTGGGGGAGCAGATAAATAGTCTTAAGCCCTGGTGAGGAGGTCTTTCTCTGTGGAGGAGAGTTGCTGACCTCAGGGGGGCTATTGCCCCTGAGGCAGGCTATGGACTGTGTTGCTGATCTGCGAGATATCAGAGTGGCAGGGCTGAGACCTGGGAGTGATCTGAAGCCAGCTGCAGGACTCCACCTGAGGAAGTCAGTCTGGACAAAGATTATCTGACTACCTGGAAAGTGTTCAGAGGAAGCTGGAAGCTAGCAGCGGTCCTGGGAACTTGTGAGTAGTGTCCTTGAACTTTCTCCTGGTGACTGGGTACTCTTTGGGATGTAAGTATCTGGGGCCGCCTGGACTGAGATGGCTCTCACAGGGTCTCAGATACTGTCCATCCCCCCTGTCCTCAAGAAGATTTTGATCTGTGAGCTTAAAGAAGAGTGCCTTCCTGTTTTGTGCAGTGTTTCTGAGATTGCACTGGATACTGATAGCCATTGTGCAGGGTAACAAGGTGCCAAAGACACAGCTAATTGCTAACCAATTTGGAGTATCTCATTCCCCAACCCTGTTACAAGTTCTTTAGGCAATAAATGACAAAAAGAAACCCCCAGACTGATTATTTGAATGATTTGGACTGTTGCTGTACATCTGGCTGCCTCTGCACTGATTTGAGAAAAAACATGTCTAAACTTAGCAGCCCCTGCGGGATTTATGCTACACAAAATATCAATGTAAACACGTGAATTTGGGTAATGCATAATACATAAAAGTGCCATTGTGCTCATGACAAGACAATTAAGGAACATCAATAAATAAATTGTTAACCTATTCACAATATGTAAAGCACCTTCATTAACTAGGTTGCCAGGGGAGCAAAGGGGGCTTGCAGAATAATTATTACGAGAGGGGCAAGCCTATATTGAGATATTCTTCTGCCAGCTATCGTTGGGGCCATTTTTACAGTCCCAGTTAACCTGCATGCAGTATAGGCACAGTATAGGTTCGATATAGTCTCAGGACAAGTGCAAGGTAGTTGTAGTTCAGATGGAGTAAAGGTTCAGTACAGACAGTCCCTGAGTTACGAACACCCGAATTACGAACTACTCCTAGTTACGAATGGCCTGAAATGCCGGACACATGTGCTCCACGCTGGTCATGGATACCTCCGAGCACCTCCGGACACATCCCACACTGCAGTACTACATATACTGCATGGCCAGAAGAGCCCCAGATAACATAACAAGCGCCCAGAACATCCCACGTCTATGCACAGGCGGACGTTACACTTACGAATGCAGTGTTGCGACTTATGAACAAACCTACAGTCCTTATTGTGTTCGTAACTCGGGGACTGCCTGTATACAGCAGTATAGGGTTGGTACACCCTACACTAGGTGTTCTGTTGTCAATGACTCAGTCCCTGCTAGCAGTATCAGCAATGGGCTAATAGTTCTCTCACCAGTCTCTGGGATCCTGCAGTGACCTCTCGCTGTAGAAGGGGGACCCCCGTGGTCTCTCCCCGGAAGCTTCCAGTGATCAGCAGTGGGAAGCAGGGGAGGAGTGGATGCTCCAGTCTCCCCACAGCAGCCGTGCATGTGCTGTTATGTGGGAGGAGGTGCGCTGCCCCCAGGTTTCCTCATTCCCAGTCTCAGGCTCGGATCATTAATGGTATGGTCTTCCACTGGCAGGCAAATATCCAGACAGAGGTGTTCTCTCTCAGGCAATTTAATAAAAAAAAACATCTCTCCACTCCTCCTACTGCACCTTACCTAATGGGATCTGTTCCATTACATGGCTGGTGTCTCAAACTACAACTCCCAGGATTCTCAACACTAGTAGGTGGATTCAAATCTGCGCTGTCCTAAGTTTAAGTGTATTCTCAAACAGAGATACACTTAAACCTATCTAAGATACGACGGCTTGTGCCGTCGTATCTTAGGGTGCAATATTTAGGCTGGCCGCTAGGTGGCGCTTCCATTGAGTTTGGCGTAGAATATGTAAATCACTAGATACGCCTATTCACGAACGTACGCCCGGCCGACGCAGTACAGATACGCCGTTTACGTAAGGCATTTTCAGGCGTATAGTTATTCCATCAAATAGCTGGACGAGTAATGTTAAGTTTGGCCGTCGTTCCCGCGTCGAAATGTGAAAATTTTACGTCGTTTGCGTAAGTCGTCCGTGAATAGGGCTGGACGTAATTTACGTCCACGTTAAAACCAATACGTCCTTGCGGCGTACTTTGCCGCAATGCACACTGGGATATGTACACGGACGGCGCATGCGCCATTCCTAAAAAAGTCAATCACGTCAGGTCAACCCATATTAACATAAAACACGCCCCCTCAGCCTATTTTGAATTAGGCGTGCTTACGCCCGCCGCATTTACGCTACGCCGCCGTAACTTAGCAGGCAAGTACTTTGTGAATACAGTACTTGCCTTGCAAACTTACGGCGGCGTAGTGTAAATGCCATACGCTACGCCGCCGCAACTATGCGCCCGCCTACCTGAATCCAGCTCTCCCCCTGCTGATTGGAGGAGAATGGTATAGCATAACATCGGTATCTCAGTTGAGGGAGAGAAGAATAATAGGCAATGTCCATTTACATATTGGTGTAGCATAGCACCTGGCTACATACCCTGTTTCCCCAAAAATAAGACCTACCCTGAAAATAAGACCTAGCGTTATTTTCCAGGAGGGCTGCAATATAAGCCCTACCCCGAAAATAAGCCCTAGTTACAAAAATGCTTGTAAAATCCTATAATCCACTCTATTACAGTATTATATAATGTACAATGTGTGTGTTTCTGTAATATAATTGCGGGGAAGAGAGCTCCGGCGGGAAACAGAAGTGCAGGGTGGTGCTATAACAAATGTATTTGGCACAATTATATTACAGAAACGCACACATTGTAAATTATATACTAATGTAATAGAGTGGATTATAGTATTTTACAAGCATTTTAACTGAGTTTACACTGGGGATTCCTGACAGGCAGGGAGGGAGAGGGGGAGAGAAGACCGCACATTACATGGTAAGACCTACCCCGAAAATAAGCCCTACTGTGTCTTTTGTTGGCATAATTAATATAAGACCCGGTCTTATTTTCGGGGAAACACGGTAGCTACATGTATTCACAGCTGTGTATTTAGGTATTTGCCTGGAGATCATATATAAGCCATCCTAAGAAACCTGCAATTCCGAGTATCTTCTGCTGTGAAAGATCTCTTGTACAAAAAGTCCAGGTTGTTTAAGAGGCCACTTGAGCCTGCAGCAAGATGCTGTGGGTTCACTGCCAGCACATGTGCATTGCCGCTGAGCCCTGTTGGCTCCTGGTGCTAATCTTCCCTCGCACGGTTTGAGGCTTACAAAAAGTTGAAAAGCAAAACAGCCCAAGACACGTATATAAGAGCTGCATCTATTATCTTTTTTATGGAACACAAAACTGCATTAATTGGTGTTGTATCTGCTAGAAGAACAGCTTCAAGTTACGTGCAGCACTTATATTTTGCTTTCCTTAGCACTAATTTAAAAGGATTTGATCAAATGACATTAGTTGGCATCCCTTCCTCGCTGAAAGCTTTGATCTGCTGTTTTTAAATAAGTTATTTACATAAATGTCTCCAAAATGGGTTTTAAAAACAAAGCAGCGATATTCACATTTAATAATCCAGTGGTCTCATAACTGCAGCCCTTTGCTTGCCTTTATCTGGCTCTTGGGGCACTATTCCTCCCACTGACACCAATGACGGGGCACTATTCCTCCCACTAGTATCAATGAAGGGACACTATTCCTCCCACTAAAACCAATGATGAGGCACTGTTCCTCCTACCAACACCAACGATGGGGCACTATTCCTCCCACTGACACCAATGATAGGGCACTATTCTTCCCACTGACACCAATAATGGGGCACTATTCCTCCCACTGACACCAATGATGGAATACTATTCCTTCCACTAATACCAACGATGGGGCACCATTCATCCCACTAAAACCAACGTTGAGGCACTATTCCTCCCACTAATACCAGCGATGGGGCACTATTCCTCCCACTAATTCCAACAATGGGGCACTATTCCTCCCACTAATACCAACGATGAGGGGAGAAAGGTAAGACACTGCTCCAGGTGTAAACGTGTTAAGCCGCGTACACACGACCATTTTTCATGTCATGGAAAAAACTATGTTTATCTCAAAGTGATTCCTCTCAAGCCTGCCTTGCATACACACGATCGTGAAAAAAAAATGCTCGAGCAAAGCGCAGTGACGTACAACACATATGAGGGAAAGGGGAAGTTCCATTCGATTGGCGCCACCCTTTGGGGTGAATATGCAAATTTCCCTTCTCATAACTTGCTTCTGAGCATGTGCTTTTTTTCCCCGTCGTTAAAGCCTACACACAACCGTTTTTCACGACGTGAAAAAACAATGAGAAAAAATAGAGCAGGTTCTAAATTTTTAATGCCCTTTTTTCACGTGGGCATGTCATGGCTGCACTTTTCTCGCCATGAAAAATGGTCATGTGTACGCGGCATTATACCCTTGTATGGCGGGAGACACTTTGGGCAGAGGGCTTGTGGAACCCAGCTTACCTTAGAGAGCTCTGGAAACTCCTTGTCCAGCTCCCCCGGCCCATTCTATGTGTAAATGACCCTGTGTCTATTAGGGGCACAGGGTGACCAAGAACCCCATAGCTTCCTTTACCTTAGTGCAGTCCTCCTTCACTTACCTCATCCTTCCATTTTTCTTTTTACAAAGAAAAACAAAGGATGCGCCAATCTAAGTGCAGTATAAAGAGAGATTTTAATGAAATTGAGAGAACAAAAAGGCCAAATGGCTACTCACAAGTTGTATGAAATAACAGGCATATCTAATGGCTTTGGCTTTGGTCCGTTGTCACTGCGGTGTCAGATGAATTCTGGTTCCCAGCGAGGTCTTCAGAAAACGGGGGAGCTGATGATAAAGCGATATGGTGCCAGAGCATCCATGAGGAAATGCAGGAAGCCGTACAAGACAGCGTGCGTCTCAGGGTGTACCGCAAGCAGGATTGTCGCACCGGAAGTGACGTGGTGTACGGGAACGGACCAAACGGATTACGTGTTTCACAGCCTCCGCTGTTTCATCAGATCCATGGATCTGTCTGTAACTACACACAGTAATGCAAGGCTTTCTCCCTGGTGTGGAGTGTCATGCTCACCCCCTCCCTTGGACTACAGGAGAGTCAGGATGCCCGCTAACACACTTTCTCTATCTGCAACGTAGAGAGCGTCCTGATTCTCCTGTAGTAGAAGGGAGGGGGCGAGCACGACACTCCACACCAGGGAGAAAGCCTCGCATTACTGTGTGGAGTTACAGACAGAAGAACAGGAAGTGAGGATTTCTCAGAAGAAATAAGGACATTTAAAAGCAAAATGAAAGGATGAGGAAAGTGAAGGAGGACTGCACTAAGGTAAAGGAAGCTATTTAGGAAAAAAATGTTTTACCTTTACAACCCCATTAATACACAGGTGTACAAATATGTACAAATATTTATTATGCCAATTTAACAACAAATGGAGGTGAAACACACCCACTGTATATAAAAACAATCACAGAAGATTATAATTATAGCGCCATAACGAATGGTTGTTCTTTTGATGCGTTTCACGGGGATCGCTTCATCAGGACATGGCTCCAATCTCTGTAAATGCTAAATAACAGACATGAGATGCTATAATTATAATCTTCTGTATTTGTTTTTATATGTATTGGGTGTTTTTCATCTCCATTTGCTTATACATTGGCATAATAAATATGTGTACTTTTATATACCTGTTGTCACGGTATATTACATCTACCCCAACGCACGTGGTTAGACACTATATTTGGGTACTGTGTGCTTCACCTATAGCAGTCCCTTTTCCCTTAAGACAAGCAGGCCTACCGGTACTTGGTTGCCCCCAGGACTCATACACAATGCTATAGTGTCTGGCCACCACACCAAAGCAGATGCGAACTGAGCAATGCAAACAGGTACTTGCAGTTTGGCAGACAGATAGCGTGGTTCAAAGGCAGTTAAGGTAATATGGCAGGCTGAGTTCAGGGGATAATCCAGTCTCGAATCCGGGTCATACACCGGGGATCCAACAGCAAGCAAGGCAGACTGGGGAGGCTTGATCTAGAACAGGGGTCTCCAAAGATTCTAAACAAAGGGCCGGTTTATTGTCCTTCAGACTCTTGGAGGGCCGGACTTTGACCAGCGGGAGTAGAAATTTTCCTGGTATCATTGTTAGTGAACATCTGGTATTAGGAGGAGCAATAGTGCGCCATTGCTGGTATCATAGGGAGTAATAGTGCTCTATTAGTTGTGTCAGTGGGAGAAATGATGGTCCATTGTCTGTGTCAGATGGCAGAATAGTGTCTCGTATCAGTGGGAGGGATAGTGCCCCAAGGGCCGGATAAAGGCAAGCAAAGGGCCGCATCTGGCCCTCGGGCCGCAGTTTGGAGACCACTGATCTAGAACAATGCAGGTAAGTCTGTCTCTATCACAAGCGATGGATAGAGTGTTTGGTTTGCTTATATCAGGTGACTGACCAGATCAATCAGCTAACAGGTGAACACAGACAGGGGAAAAGCAACAGCCAACACCCTGATGCTGGAATGAGGAACAGGGGCACTAAGTGATCATAACACCTGTGTATTTAATGTTGTGGTCTCCTGAGGGTTATATTTAACCACTTGCTTACTGGGCACATAAACCCCCTTGGTTCCCAGGCGAAATTTCAGCTTACGAGACTGCGTCGCTTTAACTGACATTTGCACGGTCGTGCGACGTGGCTCCCAAACAAAATTGACGTCCTTCTTTCCCCACAAATAGAGCTTTATTTTGGTGGTATTTGATCACCTCTGCGGTTTTTATTTTTTGCGATATAAACAAAAAAAGAGCGACAATTTTAAAAATATATACCGTATTTATCGGCGTATACCGCGCACTTTTTTGCCCTGAAAAATCGTGGGTGCGCGGTATACGCCGATACCCGCTTTCCCGCGCCGAGTTTTGAATACTGCGCCGACATATACCGAGCGCAGTACACTCGGGTATAGTCGGGCAGTCTCGGCACCTTCCGCGCTCACGTCCTGGACGTACAGGACGTCAGCGCGGGTAGCCGAGCATTGCCAACAATACACGAGTGTACTGCGCTCTGTATATGTCGGCGCAGTATTCAAACTCGGCGTGGGAAACGAGCGCGGAGGACGCGAGGACGCCGCAAGGACGCCGCAGAAGGACGCCGGACCCCCCGAAGAGGACACCGGACCCGCCGAAGAGGACACCGGAACCGCCGCAGAAGGACACCCGAAGCCGCAGAAGGACACCCGAAGCCGCAGAAGGACGCCGAACCCGCCGAAGAGGACACCCGAAGCCGCAGACGAACGCTGGACCCGACGAGGCCGCCGATGGACGCCGCGCAAGACACCAAAACTGTAAGTACAAAAAAAACTTTTTTTCCACAGGATTCGGGTCAACTTTGGGGGTGCGCGGTATACGCGGGAGCGCGTTATACCGCGATAAATACGGTATATATTTTTTACTTGTTGCTATAATAAATATCCCAATTTAAAAAAAAAAAAAAAAAAATTTCTCAGTTAAGGCCGATACGTATTTTTCAACGTATTTTTGTAAAAAAAAAAAAAAAAAGCAATAAGCGACTGGTTTGCGCAAAAGTTATAGCGCCTACAAAATAGGGGACAGAATTTTGATTTTTTTTTTTTTTACTAGTAATGGCGGCGATCTGCGATTTTTATTGGGACTGCGATATTGCGGCGGACACATCGGACACTTTTGACACAAATTTGGCGCCATTCACATTTATACAGCGATCAGTGCTATAAAAATGCACTAATTACTGTATAAATGTGACTGGCAGGGAAGGGGTTAACACTAGGGGGTGAGGCAGGGGTTAAATGTATTCCCTGGGTGTGTTCTAACTGTGTGGGGGGAGAGGGGTGACTGGGGGAGGTGACCGATGCTGTGTCCCTATGTACAAGAGACACAGATCGGTCTCCTCTTCTCTGACAGCACGTGGAGCTCTGTGTTTACACACAGAGCTCCACGTCCCTGCTGTCTTACCGATGATCGCGTGCACCCGGCGGACATCCCGGCCGCCAGGTACACGCATCGGCATCCCAGCGATGCGCCGGGACAGTGTTTACCCGCTGCGCGCCCCCCAGTGGCGCGTGCGGGTAATGCTTTTAAATGACGTCCAAAGACGTCCAGTTGGGAACTTGAGAGCCGCGCTGTTGACGTCTTTTGTCAATAGCGCGGGTCTCAAGTGGGTAATGCGCGGGTAATGCATTCTATGCATTAAAATATAAAAAGCTTCTGTGCTGCAGGAGCCCCCCGCCCTTATTCGTACTTGAGCCTCATCCGTTCGAGCAACATGCATGAGAGCATCAGCTCTCACTGCTGTCTCCTTCCTCATTGGACAGATTGATAGCAGCGGCAGTCATTGGCTTCCACTGCTTTCAATCAAATGCTGATGAGGGAGAAGGGGAGCGAGGCGGAGTTGCCCAGGAGCGAGCATGCACGGGGGCCCCCATGGAAAGTGACTTTCCATGGGGGCACTCGCCAAAGAAGAGTAGGGGAGAGCTGGTGGGGGACCCCAGAAAAGAAGGATCGGAGCTGCTCTGTGCAAACTATTACACAGTATGTAAGTATGACATGTTTGTTATTTTATTTAGAAAAAACGAATTTAATTTAATGTTGATTTAAAGCGGTGTTCCAGCCATCATTTTTTTTCTACAATCTCAACATTATTAGAACATATAAGCAGTAACAGATATCAATCGTTCCCGATCTCTTTAGTTATCAATTAAAAAACTTACAGTATATGTTGTCACCGATTTTGTAGTCGTTTCCATTTTAGTTATGGGTTTTTTACTTCTTTCACTTTATTGCTTACTGTAGCTTTGGGTTCTTTTTACATATATGTGTGTTATATTTCACCACTGATGTGATCCAGCTTCCTAGGTGATTACCATTGATTGTTTTTTTACCACCCCTTCTCATTAGCGATGGTTGGCCACAGGTGAAGGCGGATCACATGACTGGTTCAGGTTTGGTTTAGGTGTGTATATATTTGAGTTGTGTATAATTTTTGTTTTAGCTATGACTAAGCGCTGATACCCCCGTGCGAAACGCGTCAGCTATCCACCCCACTGTCTGCTGTGACTTGTAGTGCTGTTTCCATTTTTTACAATTAAAAGCAACTTTTTAAGAATTTCGTGGAAGTGCGGCTGTCCAGTCTTTTCTCCGGTCTTCGCTTTGTGCATTGCCAGCACCCATGCTTCTGAGAGGACACTGATTGCTGAGTGCACTCACCTAGAGTGGCAGTTCCCCTTTTTCTTAGTTATGGGCATGTGAAGCCCAGTTGATTTCTCTTCCTTGTTTTCCTGAGAGAGGTGCATGCTGGGTAACCAGCATGCACCTCTCGATCTTGTGCATGCGCTGTTAAACGGCGCTCGTAGCACCAATACACAGTAATGCCCACAGACTCCTGGGAAATGATGACACTAATTTCCCAGTAGGCCAGGCGAGTCAGGAAGAGAAGTAGGTCCACAGCGGACTAGGTAGTAGGCAGATTAGAAAGTCTGCCTAGTAACAGGCCCTTTCAGGCAAGTAAAACATTTTTTTTAACAAAATTATTTTTCTTACATTAAAAGGAACCTACTAATGTGAAATTTATTTTTAGGGTGGACCTCCGCTTTAAGCTTTAAGTCCTACCCCCGAATCCATCATGCAAATGTACAAGCTAAATTATCTTCCAAATGCTCCCCTCAAAGAAAGCTGAAAATAAAAAATTAAACAACTAGATCTTCACAGAAAATTTCACCTTTAGCAGCTTAATGAGCAAAACTAAACAAATTCCTAACAGTGAATGTGGTTTTTGTTTGGGAAAATCAATTTGCTTCAAAATTGAATGTTAAAAGCAAATGCAAGCAAGTACTTTTGAGCGATATTCGTCAAGGCATGAAATGTACTGTGAATTTTCATACGAATACTCATGAATGTTTATACCAGTGTTCGTTTAAAAACCCTGCTAGTGTATGGCCATCTTAAGAATTAGAAATGGTTGAGCTTGATGGATTTTGAACCTTTACATCCTTTCTATATTTGATACATAGTATGAATAATTAATGCTAGAAAATATAAAAAAATTGCTATTTTAGTGAAATGTCCCTGTTTTCCTTTGTCAGTGGAATCTGCTAAAATAATCAACTTTGGAGAGGAAATCTGCATGCGCAATGAATGCCAACACAAGCAATGAATATAGTGAAGGAAAATGAACTCACAGTTTTAAGGAAATGAAGAGTTTAAGTGTAATTTCAGTCCTTTTGGAATTTGGTGGAAAGCAAAGGGGAGGATATATACTAAGATCTGCAGACAGAACTGCAAAGTGTCCACAAAAAGCAAAACCTGGTGTTTTTTTTTTAACCAGGACCACAGTCAGGACCGGATTTACTCTCCCTGTCGCCCCAAGGCCAGGTTCCACAATGTACCCCCCCCCCCAAATCAACGGAGAATGGTAACCGGATGGCAGGGGCGGCACGGTTAGTTCAAATATTTTTTGTTTCTTTTTTTTTTTTACTTTTTTATTACTTTTTTTCTTTTTATTTATTTGTAGCTTGTCGTTTACTTTTTTTGTATACTTTTCTTTTTTTTTATATATACATATATATATATATATATTATTTTTCTTATTCTTTACTTTTTAATTACTTTTTTATTTTATTAATTGAATTATTATTTCTTATTTTTTTTCACCTAACTTTATTGCTATCACACAGGAGAAAACAATTCCCTGTGTGATAGCGATTGGAGGTGACAGGTTCTCTTTATTGACCCTGTCACCTCCAAAACAAGAGTCCTAGCACTGTGCTAGAACTCCTGTCACAGCTGAGATGGGAAGAGCACAGCTCATCCCTCTCACTGTGTACATCAGGAGACGGACTCGGCGGCTAGGGGGAGAACGGAGTCCCGAAGACAGAGCCAGCATAGAGAGGTATGTAGGGGGGGGGGGGGCGGCAGCACATATTTTACAAGTGATTTCGGCGACATCGCCACAATCACTTGTTAACGAGCGAGCGGATTTCCCCACACTACATTTAGCCCTGCTAGAAAGCAACTTACCGCCCTTAACTGTATGTTACAGCCGTCGGGGGACTCCATGCCGCTGCTGCCCCTCTGTGCCCTGCCGCCCCGAGGCCTGGCCTCAATGGCCTTGTGGGAAATCCGATCCTGACCACAGTACTATGTAGACGCAAGGGTTTCCCAAGCCATAATGTACCCAGAAAAGAACAATACTAAAGCTAACTATCCAGAAGAAAAGTTATTGCACGTTTGGTTACTGAGCTACCTTCCTGGACAGATGAACAAAATGATATAGAAGGACTGGTCTCTCAGAGAGTATTTCTGAGCTTTTATTAATCTTATTACTTGCAGAGCCTCACCATGAAGAAATCACTATACCCCACTCACAGTCCACAGCTTTACCCCACAACAGTCTGAGTTTGCAGTCGCCGCCAATAATTTTGGTGTAATTCAACCCCGAAGTGTGCCAAAGACACCCATGTGTATGGCTGTGGTTCTTGGTGTGAATTCTTTTCATTTAATAAATTCATCCTGATATTTTTAAGTTCTGACTTATGAATGTTAGAATTACTACATTGCTCCGCAACTTTAATTGCTGCATTCGAATACTTGAGGCTATCTAGCTTTGATCTGGCTCATAAACACCTCTGAGTGGCCTGGAACCGTTTCAAATGTGCTAAATTTTACAAAGTTTGAAGACATTTAACAATGTCTGAGCATAGCTGGACTGTAAATGTGTCATCCATCGCCATAAAAACTGAGAATAACCATATGTTCTATCTACAGATGATCATCATCATTACTCATTACGAGGCCAAGTGGAGGATCTTATCATTTCAACTAGTATAAATATAGATGCTGTCAGGCCTTCCTTTTACAGCTCAGCATTGTAAGAAAAGTTATGTCATACAGAGCACAGTAAAAAAAATGGCTCATTCATTTGATGATAAAAAAAAAAAAGAACTGAAGAAGTTCAGTGGAAAATTGGCAAAGTCTAGAGAAGAGAAAATCCATCTTTCCTCTCCAGGGTTTAACAGAGAAGGTCAACCTATGTCGTGAAAGTCTATAAAGTCTTCAGAATTAGCAGCATGATGGCTTATTACCTAACGTTCATACCTTGTGGTGTTGGGGTCCAGAATTTAGGTTCCAATAAGAGAAGCACATAAACAAGGGGGTGCTGCATTTGCTTACAGCTCTATGCATGCATAGCGAATGCAATCCCTAAACCTACCTAGCCGATTGTATATTGATGATCGCCATGTATCGTCCTAGTTTGCCATGCATGTTGAAGAGCCAAAGAATTCTACTTTTGTACCATCTGTTCCTATATGACACACTATAAAACGGAGTCCACATTTTACTGTATGTATTGTGAGATTTAGCCTTAAAGGAGTGTTATGGTTTCCTGCCCATGTTTATTCAACAAATGGAGTAGCAAAACATACAGTGCTTACTTACTGTACATAGGGGATGGATCGTTTTTTTTTTTTTTCATCATCCATACAGCTCATTTATCATTATCAGGGCTGGGCTCAGCCCTTCCTTCCTGGGCTGGCTGCTCAGCTGTCGGGTAATTGCCAGCTCCTATCTCTCCACAGTGATTCACCTGTTGATGATCCTGCTCGTCAGTCCTGCCTACTTAAGCTGTCCAGCTCAGTTGCTCTCTGCCTTCGCCTTGGTCAACATCACTGAGACTATCTCCTGGATTCCTGTTGAAGGCTTGCTTGGCTGATGTTCCTTTCTGGCTCCAGATCTTGCTTGCTGTTCTACTACGTATATCTCTGGCTCTCTGACATTTGGCTTGGCTGACTATCCGATCCGATCCGGTTTGTGAACTCTGGCTATGTTTTGACTACACTTCCTCTATTTATCTTTTTATTGTTATTAAACAAGTGTGATTTAACTGTACTTCTGTCTTGGTCTGATTCATGGTTTCTGACAATTCATTCAGATCATATCGCTAGCAGGCTGATCGAAAAACATAGAACATATTCTCACATTCACAAGCAAGTTTGGCTGCAGGCACTGATAAAACAAAAATCTTCCAACAGTCCCATTTAAGAGAAGTCAATCATTAGATTAACTTCTCTCAATCAGGAACAGTCATAGATGGATAGAAATGTGTCCGGTCCCTGCCGAAATGCCAAACGTCAATGCATCAATGGCTAGCTCTAGTTTCAGCTGCATACTGAAACAAAAGCACACTCAGCCTCCTGGCATTGACTACAGGTTCCTCATTCAGATGGACTGATGGACTGGCTGGTTGGGCTAAAAGGCTGGAGACAAACATACCCAAAGGACCTCTCTTGTGATGCTGCATCAGCAGTAGGTGCTTACACCACAGCCCTGCAAGGATTTTTGACACCCTAGGCGAAACCTAATTTTGCCATCCCTATTGGCTTAACCCCTGACTCTACCCCCTTTGCCCTACCCATGTGATAGAAAGTGCTGCTATATAGGAAGCATTGGCTCTGCTTCCTCTAGCACTGGATCCAGTGCTGCGCTGCTCACCTCTAATTACACTACTGGTCGGACTGAGTTAGTTTCATGTTGCAGCCTACAGAGCATGCAGACGTGAAGGGAAACCATCGGCCGGGCACCCCTAGCCAGCAGTGCACTCTAGGCGGCTGCCTAGTTTGCCTAGTGGTAACACAAGCCCTACCTGAACTGGACACCCACCCACAGACATCATTTCTTGAGCAGCATTGGCTTCATTCTCATAGGAGCCCTGACGGGCAGCACTCACTCTCCTTCTTGCAGCAAATCCACTTGTCCTTAATTGAATTCTCACTTGAGTTACCCGTTTTGAGGACTCAGGCATCCATTCACTAACAAAACCTTCTTAGCCTGTCATTTACCATAATTTTACAGTGACAAACCATCCATCTGTCATAGTATGTGAAGTCAAATTGTTTTTTTGTGGAGCAGGGAGGGGTTTAAACCTCTAATAGCTTATTTTTTGCTGCCTAAGTCCTATTAGTGAGATTTCCCTTTCCTCCTGTCTTGACACAGCATTTAAAAGGAGGACCTCTCTGAAAAGCGAACATAATTCCCATCTTAGAGAACTGTCACAGCAGCAGGTGTACCAATTGGAGGATTTTCACTTACCTTTGGTTCTGGTGAAATCTCTAAAATGTTGGATGTTCTGCCATAGTGACAACGGTCACCAAGACAAAGAGAGAGAGGTGGGGACACAAATAGCAATAAAACCTAGACAAAGGTTCCACTTCCAACCCATCTTTATCTAAAAAAAACAAAATGTTTGCCTTTCCATCCAGAACTACAGGCATTATCTTTATTGTATGCTGTACAGCAGGGGTCTCCAAACATTCAAAACAAAGGGCCAGTTTATTGTCCTTCAGACTCTTGGAGTGACGGATTTTGGCCAGCGGAAGTGGAAGATTTCATGGCATCTGTGGAAAAAAACATCTGGTATTAAGGGGAGGAATAGTGCCCCATTGTTGGTTTCATGGGGAGGAATAGTGCCCTATTAGTGGTTTCAGTGGGAGAATTAGTGCTCCATTGTCAGTGTCAGGTCGCAGAATAGTGTCTCGTATTAGTGGGAGGGATAGTGCCCCAAGGGCCAAATAAGGGCAAGCAAAGGGCCGCAGTTTAAAGACCACTGCTTTACAGGATGCCAATGATGGTTCCTGGATGGGTGCTATGTGGCATCAATATTTGGGTTGTGGTCCCTTTAAGAAAATGTTTTGGGTACTCAGGGGTTTCACCCGTAATTGGTGAGGAATTCCGGGCTAGTCAAGTAAAGGAGAGGACTGACTCGCAGTCCTCTCAGCATTAGTATTGGCTTATTTGGGACCCAGAAAATGGAGATTCGGTGTGGCATTCAGGTGGCAAAAGAACCTCCACTCCTGACTGTGGGGACTTTAGTCCCTACAGGGTTAGGCAGCCTCCAGGAAGCAGTACATAAAACTGGAAGCTCTTAGTATTAGGTGTGGTGGGGTGTAGGAGTTGGAGAGAGAGGCTGCACATGTGCTGGGAGCTGCCAAACAACCTGAGTTGGACTGTGCTAACCTTGGGGTAAATCCTGTGTATAAACCTTATGTTTCTTTACGTTTCCTTTATGATGTTTGTGCTGAAGATAAGCTGACTTTTGTGGTACAGTTTCTGAAGTTTTGATTTGGTGTTGTAAGCTCTCTTGTGTTTGCTTAAAGAAAAATAAACTCCTTTATGTTTAAGACAACCAGCTTTGCACTTGGTCCCGAGAAGCTATACCCCATGTTGGTCCAGCTTAGCACAATGTAAGTGTAGCACTACCCACGTAGGAGTTGCTGGTTTTAATTTGGGCCTGCAAAACAAAAGAACTAATTCTTCTGGACAGCCGCACTGCTTTATTGTAAATCCAAATAGAAAAACAGCACTACATGTCACAGCACACAGCAGAGCTGACGCGTTCCACACTATACTTAGTGTTTAATCATCGTGATTAAACACTAAGTATAGTGTGAAACGCGTCAGCTCTGCCGGTGTGCTGTGACATGTAGTGCGGTTTTTCTATTTGGATTTACAATAAAGGCAATTTTTATTCAGAGTGCGGCTGTCCAGAAGAATTTGTTCTTTTGTTTTGCAATCTTACATGCATTGCCTGCACCCGTGGTTCTGGGAGAAGCAATTATTTTGAAGATTTCCACACCTGAGCAGCATCTTTCTCTTTAAATTTGGGCCTGCCGTTACCTTACTGTTCCTTGCACTCGTCTCAGGGGTTCTCCTTGAAGAGGTGGTTAAAGAAAGAAATGTCTGCACCAAACACCCAGTCTCTTTTTTTCCCTCCTGCAGAGAGGGTTTTTATTACTGTAAAGCAAACTTCAGAAAAGAGGGATGGAGGTTTAGGGGAGATTCAGGCATCTTACTTGTGAATCACGAATATTCTCCTAGGTCCAGAGGAACAACTGTCTCCTCGCTGGACTCAGCGACCACCGGATAGGTCTACTCTCACTGGCCTAGTAGATGGTGCGAAGCGCGATCAAAAGATAGTCTCTGCCACAGACTTGGTGAAAGTAGAATTGGTTGAACAGTCTCTGCCACAGACCTGTGTAACCACGCACTGGGTTAACTTCTGAAGAAAAGAGCACCACTCACAGTGCCAGGATCTCTCAGCCGTTCCGGCAGCACTGTGAGGTAAATTTTGATCCGGATGCATCCTCCAATTGAGTCCCCAATTGCTCGGTCCCTTCCAGCAGGCAAGGCGACGCAGGACCATTCCTGGATCAGTAGGCTTCAGAAGCTCCCAGGCCCACATCTCAGTAACAGAGCCTCAGGCCAACGTGGCCCGAGGCAGGAACATCCCTGAGGCCAGGAGTGCCCTCAAGTCCGGATAAGGCAAAACGACCCCACAAAATGGTGTCTGTCCCTTAAGTACCCTCTCCCAGAATGCACAGCAGGTTGACCACGCCCCCTGAGCCACTTCTGAAACAGGAATACCCAATACATCCTGTTGCATTTCCAACCTTGACCAGTGGTGACAGAGACACCTATTGTCAAGTGGAAAAACGTGCAACCCAGCCGAACTGAAACAGAATCACAACCTGAATACAATCTTTCTGAGCCAAACTATTGCTCAGACAAACTATAATTTTAACATATAGCACCCACTCATTGGGAGCAGGGTGCTACATAAGTATGCATATTTCATATGTGAGGGGCCACTGTAGAAGCTTAAAATAACTGAAGGAGTTGGAGCTACTACGCTGATAGCCGCAATCTTCTGGACACTATTCAAGAGGCTTCTTCTCTGTACATTGACCACAGGGACTCACTTGGCACTACCACCAGTCATATAATGCCTTTTATTGTTTTCAATGAATACAAGATGTTGTCTGATTGGACATGATGGAGAAGAGGGATGGTGACATCATAATCTTCATCTTCAGCAAAGATTGTCTTGTATTCATTGAAAAAAAATACAAGGCAATCTGTGAACAGTGATTCAGATCTACAGTTATTGTCAGCTACCCCAGTGGCCCCTCAGGTATAAAAATATGCATACTTACATTGGTCTGAACTGGATCTGGATCTAAACTGGATCAAAGATCTTACCTTGAGTCCAGCTTTAAAAATTATAACTAAAGAAAAAACATGTCCAGGCATCCAGTGGTGTCCTCACCCAAGCCAATTTTTAAATCAGCCCTAGGGTGCCGGTGTCTCCATCTTGACTGATGCCCCGTACACACGACCGAGTTTCTCGGCAGAATTCAGCCAGAAACTCGATCAGAGCCTTATTCCCGGTCGTGTGTACACTTTTGACCGAGGAAGCCAACGAGGATCTCGTCGGGCCAAATAGAAAACATATTCTCTATTTCCTCGTTGTTCAATGGGAAATTTCGGCTCGCCGAGATGCTCGGCGGCTTCACAAGGAACTCGACGAGAAAAACGATGTGTTTTGCCCGTCGAGTTTCTCGGACGTGTGTACGGGGCCTCAGGGAAACAGGCACTAAAGCCTTGCGGCTTCTCTGCCGGTTTCATACTGTGCATGCGAGAATAACGCTGTGCTTTGTGAATGGGCTGCGGTGGGGCAGGTAGGAGGGGGCTGAACCTGCGATTCACTTCACCGTGGCAAAGTAAGCCAGAAGTGGGAGCGGGTACCTGTCAAAACCAGGCACCCACTCCCCCACAAAAGGTGTCAAATGGGGCAGTGGAGGGGGGGGGGGGAGGCAGATGAGCATAGCTTACCCTTTTGGGTAGAACTCCACTTTAAACTTTTAAAATAAAACCTAGACACTGATTGGTTACTTTGAAAAGCTGCACTCGATTCTTTTTGCTTTTGTTTTAGTAAATTTCCCCAATAATGTATTAAATGTCATTTACAGTAAAATAATATTACATATTGCATAGTCCCCCTGGATCCATGTGTGCTTCCATTGTACTGCTATTGTGTAACACTTACAAGATGCACAAACTCAAGGACTGGAATTTACATTTGATCTCTCATCAACCTCTACACACATCCAATATGCCATGTTACCTGCCATTAAATGCCCCATAGAATACACCATATATTCTCTCAGCCTCATGGAATGCACCATGTAATGTGACCTCAGCTGCTGTTTCTACACATTAGAAACATATAAATTCTAATTCAGTATATTCTTTTAGCCCATGGAAATTGAAATCTAAGTGATTAATACAATAAAACTAGGCATATTGATGTAACAAGTTCTGATCGCTAATTTATTATAACCTAATATTGAATAATATTATGCAATTATAAAGCAAGTTTAATATTCTATATTCACTTGTACTAAATGTGTTGTCTGACTTTTTGGCAACGTGATCACCTCTCCTCACCACAATGACTGCAAGAGGAAGATGTCCAACTAAGATTTGTTTGTGCCTTGCTTCTCCCAGAGTTTTTGTCATAACCCCTGATTTTTTCATAGTATAAACACTTGTATTTTTTTTGATCTTATTCTGCACAAGAAAGTGTAATAAAAATTGTATTTCTTTTATAAATAATAGCATACCGTACATTATTACTACCATTTATACTCATTAATAATAATCAGGAAACAATAAACCAAAGTATAATAAAAAAAGAAAAGAGGATGATAGATAGATAGATAGATAGATAGATAGATAGATAGATAGATAGATAGATAGATAGATAGATAGATAGATAGATAGATAGATAGACAGATAGTGTATTGAGTGTAAACTTTACAAAACCAACTTTACAAAAACAAGGTGGCCTATAAACCTAGCATGATAGATAGAAAGATAATAAATAGATAGTGAGAGAGAGAGAGAGAGAGAGAGAGAGAGAGAGAGAGAGAGAGAGAGAGAGAGAGAGAGACAGATAGAGAGAGATAGAGACAGATAGATAGATAGATAGATAGATAGATAGATAGATAGATAGATAGATAGATAGACAGACAGACAGACAGACAGACATATAGATAGATAGATAGATAGATAGATAGATAGATAGATAGATAGATAGATAGATAGATAGATAGATAGATAGATAGATAGATAGATAGATAGATAGATAGTGTATTGAGTGTAAACTTTACAAAAACAAATTTACAAAAACAAGGTGGCCTATAAACCTAACATGATAGATAGAAAGATAATAAATAGATAGAGAGAGAGAGAGAGAGAGAGAGAGAGAGAGAGAGAGAGAGAGAGAGAGAGAGAGAGAGAGAGAGAGAGATAGATAGATAGATAGATAGATAGATAGATAGATAGATAGATAGATAGATAGATAGATAGATAGATTCATAGATGGAGTATCTAGTGTAAACTTTATAAAAACAACTTAACGGACTATAAACTTTACCATTCTATTAACAAAATGGTAATATAATTATTATTTTTTTAAATCCTAAAAATAGCTGTGCAAACTGTTGTGCTACATAAATCCTGTCAAATAATAATAAAAAAATGAAAATAAGATGATAGACATATAGATAGATACATTCATACATAAATACATAGATATATAGAAACATAAATAGCGTGTCGAGTGTGAACTTTACAAAAACAAGGTGGCCTATAAACTTTACCATTCAATTAATAAAAAATGTAATAGAAAATGATAAAAATCCTAAAAAATTTAAAAAACATGAGAGAAGGATAGATGGATAGATAGTGTCTAGTGTAAACTTTACAAAATATGACTTAGCGGCCTATAAACCTTACCATTCCAAAAGAAAAAGAAGATTATAGATTGATTGATAGATGGATGGATAGATAGATAGATAGATAGATAGATGGATAGATAGATAGATAGATAGATAGATAGATAGATAGATAGATAGATAGATAGATAGATAGATAGATAGATAGATAGATAGATAGTATATTAAGTGTTAACTTTACAAAAACAAGGTGGCCTATAAACCTTATCATTCAATGAATATTTTTTTTTATAATTTAAAAGAAAATGAAAAATTCCTAAAAATAAAAAGAACATGATAGATAGATACTGTAAATAGATAAATAGATTCATAGAGTATCCAGTGTAAACTTTAAAAAAACAACTTAACAGACTACAAACATTACCATTCTATTAATAAAATGGTAATATAATTATTATTTTTTTAAATCCTAAAAAGTGCTGCACAAAAATCTTAAAACATCCTAAAAAAAATGAAAAATTTGAAATAGTTAAGAATCCTCTTTCATATCAACAAAAATTATTTTTTTTGTCACCGGCCATGGGGAAATATTTATACTCTGCTATTCTAGAAATTCGCTGAGACATAATAAAACCTAATAATGACGGTATATTTTCTTTGTACAGTTAAATATACCATGACCAAGGTCACTAAACCCATGTTAGAATATAACGCCAAGACTCACAAAAAATGATTAAAAGGATATATTTAACTGCAGAAATATATATTCGTGTAAGAATTCATTCAGAGCCCCTGCATTAATTACTAGGGCTGTTACTGATTAAAAATTTTGTGTTCGATTAATCGATTTTTTTTTAAATCGATTAATCGACTAATTTCGATTAATTATAACGCACATACAGATCCAACTACTTTTAGCTGATCTCCTTGCATTGCAACTCTGCATTAGTCAGTGGTAAATGTGGTATACACTATATACAATCACCCGACACTAGTTAGTTTCCACAATCAATGACTTAACTTCACAGTTCACACAAATACGTTTTAAATTCAAACTGTAGCACTGACATAAGTAATTTTTTCTTATTAAACTTTAAGAAAAACATAGCAAATTAGTTTAACTTTAATTATAAAACATATCTAGTATATTGACTGCCAGTCACTTTATAGTAGGCATCACTTAAGCCAGTCACACAGACATACCAGAGTTTTTACATTTTCTGGAAGCAGATATGATTGCATTTTATTGACAATATACCCTGAAGAACTGAACAGTCTTTTGCATGGAACAGATGTTGCAGATACACAAATATACCTGCATAATGGTCCGGGTCTTAAGTGGTTAAGGGGGTAAAACCTTCCGGGACTGAAGTGGTTAACTGCTTGCCGACCAGCCGCCGCAGTTTTACGGCGGCAGGTCGGCTCTGCTGGGCGAGATCACGTAGCTATACGTCACCTCGCCCAGCAGCCAATAGGGTCCATGACTCCCGTGCGCGTGCCGGGCGGTCGCTATTACCGCCGGGGCCCCCGCGATTATTGCGATTTTTTTTAATGAAAAAGATGTAGAAGAATACGTATCGGCCTAAACTGAGGAAAAAAATGTTTTTTTATATATTTTTGGGGGATATTTATTATAGCAAAAATTAAAAGATTTTGCATTTTTTTCAAAACTGTCGCTCTATTTTTGTTTATAGCACAAAAAATAAAAACCGCAGAGGTGATCAAATACCACCAAAAGAAAGCTCTATTTGTGGGGAAAAAAGGACGGCAATTTTGTTTGGGAGCCATGTCGCACGACCGCGCAATTGTCAGTTAAAGTGACGCAGTGCCGAATTGTAAAAACCCCTTGGGTCATTTAGCAGCATATTGGTCAGGGGCTTAAGTGGTTAAGTGGTTAAGGGGGTAAAACCTTCCGGGACTGAAGTGGTTAATTAACATATTAAATGAACAGTTAGCAAAGCTTTTTCCCCTTTGCTAAAATAAAAGAAGTTCAAAGCGTAGGTGTGTCCTTGTTCAGTAGATCTGCTTCTCTTTCATATATAACTAATAGATCCCCCCGTCCCAAAACCATTTTTGCCTTCGTTTGACGTGCAGCGTTTCCAGCGCTCCAACACTTACTGCTCTTAGTGTTTTCTATGGAGAGTACACAAGAGTGAAAAGGCCCCATTCTCTTCCTTCTCTTCTCTCCGCGCCGCGTCCTTGGTGGAGGCACCACGCTGACAGGTAGTCATCACCTCTTACTGCTCGTGTTTTTGTTAGGAAAAGGGTAGCAGAACCCCAAGCAAAGAAAAATAAATGTGTATATAAGCTACAATAAATAATCTATTTTTAAATAAAGCTATATGAAAGAGAGTTGTTATACGGGATTCCTAATAAGCTCATTATCAGTATGTAGAGTGTGCGCTCTTGTGTCTCCCAGGGACTGAGCTCCTGCCCCCCACTGCAGATCATTTTCAGGGATCTTACATTTCTTTGTGCTTTCTCTTCCATACACTCAGAGTGGTGGGAATACGGCTGCAGTGGATGCTGCTCCATCTTAAAGAAAAAGGACTCGTAAAATGTGAAAAAATGCAATAAAAAATTATTTGATTGAAAAAAAAGAAAAAGGACAAAATAAAAATAATGGGGCAGATCCACAGAGCGAGTACGCCGGCGTATCTACTGATACGCCGGCGTACTTTCAAATTTCCTGCGTCGTATCTTTAGTTTGAATCCTCAAACCAAAGATACGATGGCATCTGGGTTCGATCCGACAGGCGTACGGCTTCGTACGCCTTCGGATCTTAGATGCAATACTTCGGCGTCCGCTGGGTGGAGTTCTCGTCGTTTTTCGCGTCGAGTATGCAAATTAGCTATTTCCGACAATCCACGAACGTACGCGCGGCCGTCGCATTCTCTTACGTCGTCTCTAGTCGGCTTTTTCCAGCGTATAGTTAAAGCTGTTTTGCGGCGTATAGTTAGACTTGCCATGTTAAGTATGGCCGTCGTTCCCGCGTCAAAATTTGAATTTTTTTTTTTATTTGCGCAAGTCGTCCGTGAATCGGGATGGACTTAATTCACGTCTATGTTAAAAAAATTACGTCCTTGCGACGTCATTTAGCGCAATGCACGGCGGGAAATTTAGGGACGTCGCATGCACAGTTCATTCGGCGCGGGGACGCGCTTCATTTAAATGAAACACGCCCCCTAATCGTCGATTTGAATTACGCCGCCAGAGATAGACTACTCCGCCTTAACTTACGGCGCAAATTCTTCCAGGATTCGAACTAAAGCCAGGTAAGGTACGGCGGCGTAACCTATCTCTGATACGCTGCGCGGGTGCAGATCTCTGTGGATCTGCCCCAATGACCGCTGCTGGACTGGGGCTGTAACACCACTTTGTTATTCAAGACAAAAAAAAAAAATTTTTTTTAGGGCTGTGGAAATTAACTATTAATTCATCGATTAATCTTTATTTTTTTTGATCGATCAATTTTTTTTTGATCGATCAATTTTTTTTTGATCGATCAATTTTTTTTTGATCGATCAAAATTATTTTGATTGGTACTCACCTCTCCACCGGCCTCCAGGCCTTCAGGGAGTTCCGTCGTAGATCCAGTAACGTCACAGACACCAGCGGGGCTTGCCGTGTTCATCTGAAGGGCTCCTTTGCTGTGCCTTCATATCTGCATGCCGGCGGGACCTTACTATCTGCCACACGCAAGGGCTGTTACACTTCCCTCTATCACTTCCCTCTATCAACCTGGGATTCTACAGCCATCCACTGGGAGTTGCGATAGTTCCCTTCATGGGACATCTACATGCCGACGGAATGATGTTAACTTCTCCTCATCTGGATTCAGCAGTGGTATCGTTGTACACATTTTTATACCAGTATCATACTTAGCTACATGTTTTTATGACTGCTTTTGGTACCGTTTGGTATTACTCGCACCATTTTTACTGTTTATGTAGCTACATCGATTTTATCTCCAGTGCAATATTTATTTTGTTACCTACTTGAAGACTATAAAAGTTTTAATGCTATTCCCATCGAGCGCTGCCTTTGTGTGTTTTTTGTATCCTGCTATCTATTTTTCCAGTGGTTGGAGCTGCACTGGGAATCACCCTGCAAGGAGATCAGCTAAAAGTAGTTGGATCTGTATGTGTGTCATAATCGAAATTGGTCGATTAATCGATTAAAAAAAAATCGATTAATCGAACACAAAAATTTTGATCAGTAACAGCCCTAAATGTTTTACAAGTAAGTATATACAGTGGAACCTTGGATTACTAGCATAATCCGTTCCAGGAGAATGCTTGTAATCCAAAGCACTTGCATATAAAAGCGAGTTTCCCCATAGAAGTCAATAGAAAAGAAGATAATTCTATGGCATGCAATACCACAGGTGGTGGGGGGGGGAGCCGGAGAGCCTCGTAAATTTTCAGGGACAGCTCGGCTGATCTCGGAAAACCTCGGAAAGGTTCAGAAACACTCGGGAACTGAGTATTTCCGAGTGTTTCCAAGTATTTCCAAGTGGTTCCGAGTATTTCTGAACGGCTCAGAACCGTTCCGAGTGTCACCGGCGCCCCTGCACCTCTGGTCAAATGCGGTGCTGCACACCCCAATAGCATGAATTCTGCTCGTTTTGCGAGACAACACTCGCAAACCGAGTCAGGATTTAAAAAAGAAAGTTGCTCGTTATTCAAAACGCTCATTAACCGTGTTACTCGTAAACCAAGGTTCCACTGTATCTAATTTATATACATTTCACTCTAAAAGACAACAATCCTGGGGAAAGGGCTTTACTAAAAGTAATTTAAAAGTGGCCCTAACTTTTACTATTGATTTACATACAAACCACGGGCCACTTTAATAGGTACACTTTGCTAGTACCGGTTTGGACCCCCTTTTGCCTTCATTCCTCATGGGATAGATTCAACAAGGTGTCGAAAACATTCCTCAGAGATTTTCCTCCATAGTGACATGATGGCATCACACAGTTACTGCAGATTTGTCAGCTGCACATCCATGATGCGAATGTCCCGTTCCACCACATCTCAAAGGTGCTCTATTGGATGAGATGTGGTGAGTGTGGCGGCCAGGGCCGCTGATAGGGGTGGACAACCAACCCTCCTGTAGGGGGTCCGAGCAAACAGGGTGGCCCAGACAGCAGAGGGAATCATTGTGGTCGGATGGAGGGGCAATTACAGAATTACTTCCCCCACACTGATACCCCTCCCTGTTCTGCCTGCTTCTGATCCCCCTCAGTGTCCCCAGTGAATGTGCTGCCCCCCACGGCACTACTGGCTTACCTGTCTCGTAAAAAAATAACAAATTGTAAAATAAAATACATTTTAATACATTTTAACATTCTTTAAAAAATTATATTAAAAAAAGTTTAAAGATTTTTAAAAAATTATTTTAAAAGGGGCTAATTCAGTGTTGTTTTTGTGTCTGCTAATAATGATTTTAGTGTATTTTTTTGTGAAAATATTGTTTTGATGTATTTTGGATGGGGGCCCGGGGGGCCCTGTCAGGTAGGCTGTACAGGGCCCCGTGATTTCTAACAGCAGCTCTGGTGGCGGCTATTGGAGTGCAGTGACCTCATTGTCCAGTGGTGAGATGATTGGAGCTTTGTGACATGGGGACATTATCCTGCTGGAAGGAGCCATCAGAAGATGGGGACACTGGAGTCATAAAGGGATGGACATGGTCAGCAACTATACTCAGGTAGGTTGTGGGGTTTAAACTAGGGTTGTCCCGATACCACTTTTTTAGGACAGAGTACAAGTACCGATACATTTTTTCAAGTACTCGCCAATACCGAATACCGATACTTTTTTTAAATTTCATGTTATAAAGTTTTTATTTATTAAAAACCTTTTCCTTTGATCAATTGAGTATTAATTTGGGTGTTATGTATTTTCTGGATTGAACTGGAGTCTTGGCTGCGATTGTCCAATTACTAAGTCCGGGACTCAAAGTGAGGGTTGGTTAGATTCCTTGTATATATGGCCTTAATCCAAAAAAGTAAAAAAGTAAAAAAAGTAAAAAGTCAAGTTGGATAGAGCTCTGCTTTTTTATTTCAATGTTTTAGCACAGTACAGAAACATGTGAAGACTGACAAATCTGGCTGCAAGGCAATCTATTAAAGTTGAATTAAAGGTAAGCTAAGACCTAGCTCTGGCTGGCAGGGTTTCCCGGAACACATTATCCAGTGGCTGACTCTACTTGTTCCTGGGATTTGCTGTTTAACACAAACAATAACATCTGGTGCAAAGCGACATCCTCCCGCCCTCCGTCCCTGCCCCTCTCCGCCCACCACAGCTCTCTCAGCTGGCTCTCTGTCCCCACCCCTCTGTCCGCCCGCTCTCCATCCCCGCTCCTCTCTCCGCCCACCACAGCTCTCTCAGCCAGGTCTCCGTCCCCGCCCCTCTGTCCGCCCGCTCTCCATCCTCTCTACGCCCACCACAGCTCTGAGAGAGCTCTCCGTTCCCCCCCCGCTCTCCACCCCCCGCCCCTCTTTCCACTCGGTCACCGCCCAGCTCTCTGCCCGCTCTCCGATAAAAAGTATCGGACTGGGCATCGGGAGCATTTGTGCGAGTACAAGTACTCGCACAAATGCTAGGTATCGGTCCCGATACCGATACTAGTATCGGTATCGGGACAACCCTAGTTTAAACGATTCTCAGTTGGTACTAAGGAGCCCAAAGTGTGCCAAGAAAATATCCCCCCCACCATTACACCCCCACCAGCCTGAACCGGTGATACAAGGCAGGATGGATCCATGCTTTCATATTTACACCAAATTCTGACCATCTGAATGTCTCAGCTGAAATCGAGACTGGGGGCAAATGCTCGGTATCGCTCCCGATACCCATACTAGTATGACAAACCTAATATAGATAGATGTATATAAAAAAACAATCTGGCCCCAAACCATTACAATTTCCCTTTTAGCCCAGCAGCCACATTTGTGTGACAATATTTTTCTAATTGTACTGATTGGTCCTGTCCCTGAGCATTGCAGCATGGAAGGCCAAGTACAGAGTCACCACGAGTTGTAGAAGATTTCACAAAAAAAATAAAAAAATTGTAAAAAAAAAAAAAAGTATTCATAGAAAACAAATGAGATTACCCAGCATTTCCATCAATTTAATTGCTGTGATTAATACATGTCTAAAAAGCGCTCATGTATATGAGGTCTTATATCCAGTGACCATTGTCTTTTGCATTCCAGTTGAAATTTCAAACCAGATTCATAGGGGGATTATGTGAACTGCCTGCTGATTGACGGAGGAGGTCAACCAAGCGGCAAATCTGACTAGCTACACACACTGGAAGGCTCGGTGCTACTTCTACAAACTTTAAGAGATGGGTGGCCGCAAAAAGCCCCTTTCTTCCACATTTATTCCACCTGTCTTCAGGGGGAAAAAAAATATTAGGAAATGAATATTTCCCCATATAATTAATATGGGCATTTATATTATTTGAGGGCCACCAGACTGTATGCCCTTAAAATCGATTAATCTTCCTGTATGCTTTTGTTTTTTTAGAATAAATGGTGGTTTGAGCATAAATGAGCACACAGGCGGTAGAATGTCTGCTAGACAGTATAACATAGCTCCCAACTGTCCCTGATTTCGAGGGACTGTCCCTGATTTGGAGCAATGTCCCCCTGTCCCTCTTTCCTACTCATTTGTCCCTCTGATCTATATTGATGTATATAAAAACGCACTTTTTAACTATCCAAAAATGTGTTTCCCGGTGCTAAACCTTTCATCTGATTTCTAAATGGCTGCATTTGTAAATTCCAAAAAAAAACAAAAAAACTTGTGGGTTTAACCAATCTTATTTTTTTGTACAATTCTCCTTTAAGGGGGCGTGGCAAGGGGTGTGTCCTATGCCTGCCTGCTTTTGCTGATCGGTGTCCCTCATTCCCATCTCAAAAAGTTGGGAGGTATGGTATAATCAATATGCCTAATGCCGCGTACAGACGGTAGTTTTTTGTGATGAAAAAAAAACGACGTTTTAAAAAACGTCATTTAAAATGATCGTGTGTGGGCAAAACGTTGTTTTATGTCTTCAAAAAAACGACAAAAAAAAATTCGAACATGCTTGAATTTTTTGTGTCGTTTTTCAAAACGTCGTTTTTTGTTTCACAGAAATTGACCGTGTGTAACAAAAAAACGACGTTTAAAACGACGTTTTTAAACCCGCGCATGCCCAGAAGCTAGTTATGAAGCGAGCTTCAATGGAAAAAAGTGGTGAAACGTAACCTCGCTTTGCTAGAGCATTGTGAAAAAACGATGGTGTGTAGGCAACGTCGTTTTTGAAAATGATGTTTCAAAAACGTCGTTTTATTTCATGATTTAAAACGTCGTTTTTTTTCATCACAAAGATTAGAATAGAGTTCTATACCACTAGACTGGAATCAACTCATACATCAGCAAAGTCAACAATAAACAGTGAGCGTGAAAATATTGCGCAAACTAAAATATAATATAAGTGGGCAGCCAACACACAAAATGTATTTGTGAAGAAAGTGTAAAAAATAAAGTGTAGCGCCGGTACAACTCAGTTCTGCCCGGGATTCCCCAAACAGAGTAAGACACTCCTGAACTAGGAGTGATCAAATTGTATTCCCCACAAGTGTGGTAAAATGAATAAAATTATATATATCACACTTGTGAATGTTATAATCAAACAAAGGAAATTATACGTGAATAGGTATATGTGCCCATATACTTGGAAATGACAAAATTTACAAAAATAAAGTGAATCAAACCTAACCAAACACCAATATACTCATATGTTCAACTAGTGTCAGTGCGGGTCCCTGGGGGTCAAATCAGCAACTACATAAACTTGGAAACAATATAAATAATATTAGTAACCACAAGGGAGGGTGCCAATTCTCCCAATGTTCAGTCGTTAGCATATAAACTGAACACCAACCATAAACTTGGAAAGTCTTTAGAGGAAAAAAACCCCTACAGTCCTTGTGGACAGTTTGAAAAGAAATATAGTCCTTCCTCCTGTTAGTGGTATTAAACAGGTATGTATTCTTCCCACTTGTATGAACTTGTTGAGATAAAAATCTTCAGCAACACATTCCAATCAACTCAGAAGGGATAGTAAATGGATACTCTTACCAGATTCCAATGACCCACTGCTCATCGTACAATGGGTGGGTCTCCAATGCTTGTATGGGCCGATTGCCCTCTCTGGTGTCCCTTGCGGTGGTATCCTCCCAGAACTCTTCAAAGCCTGTATGATGTCAGGATGTTTGCTAGTAGAAGAATTATACTCACAATCCAGGGGGGGGATCGGATATTTCCAAAAGGTGGTTGGTAAAACGTAGTGGTGCCAGTTATTGATCACACCAGGGTATGTGAAGAAAAAAGAGAGAAAAAGGAGCTCCTCATAGTGTAAAAAAGTTGTGGTTTTAATAAAAACTTCAAACTGGTGTCACTACAAAAAGTCAACACTCTAGATAAAATTTCTCAATAAAATTCAGTGGTGAAATCCAAAAAAACAATCCAAACAGAAAACATGCAGCAAGTATAAACTTCAATGCCCTGTGACTAGGCAGAAGAAATCCACAGAATGTTGCAGATGATGGCGGTATGACCTGTGTACCCAGGTTCATACAAGTGGGAAGAATACATACCTGTTTAATACCACTAACAGGAGGAAGGACTATATTTCTTTTCAAACTGTCCACAAGGACTGTAGGGGTTTTTCCCTCTAAAGACTTTCCAAGTTTATGGTTGGTGTTCAGTTTATATGCTAACGACTGAACATTGGGAGAATTGGCACCCTCCCTTGTGGTTACTAATATTATTTATATTGTTTCCAAGTTTATGTAGTTGCTGATTTGACCCCCAGGGACCCGCACTGACACTAGTTGAGTATATTGGTGTTTGCTTAGGTTTGATTCACTTTATTTTTGTAAATTTTGTCATTTCCAAAGATATGGGCACATATACCTATTCACGTATAATTTCCTTTGTTTGATTATAACATTCACAAGTGTGATATATATAATTTTATTCATTTTACCACACTTGTGGGGAATACAATTTGATCACTCCTAGTTCAGGAGTGTCTTACTCTGTTTGGGGAATCCCGGGCAGAACTGAGTTGTACCGGCGCTACACTTTAATTTTTAACAATAAACAGTGCATATAAACATTAAAGGGGTTGTAAAGGATTTTTTTTTTCTAAATAGCTTCCTTTACCTTAGTGCAGTCCTCCTTCACTTACCTCATCCTTCCATTTTGCTTTTAAATGTCCTTATTTCTTCTGAGAAATCCTCACTTCCTGTTCTTCTGTCTGTAACTACACACCGTAATGCGAGGCTTTCTCCCTGGTGTGAAGAAAACCTCTTGAGGGGGCGAGCAGGCAAGTCAGGACTACTATGCACAGCTGCACCAGATTCTGACTGCACCAGTTTTAGACCCCTTTTACACTGGTGCAGTTTTCCGGCATTTTAGCGCTAGAAATAGCCTCTGCAAAGCGCCTGAAAACCACCTCCCATTCATTCCAGTGTGACTTTTCATACTGGGTCGGTGCGCTTGCGAGACATTTCAAAAATTTCTGCAAGCAGCATCTTTGGGGCGGGATGGGAGCGCTGTATATAATATGCCCTGCCCATTGAAAGTGATTTGAAAGCGCTGCAAAATTTGACTTATATCTTTTTTTGGGGTAAAAAGCACCCACTAGCTGATGAAAAGCTTTGCAAAAGCGCCGCTAAAATAAGTGGCGCTTTAGCGCAAACGGCCACCGCTTTCGGTGTGAAAGTAGCCATAGTAAAGCTCCCCTGGTGTTCCTTCTTTCTATATAAAAACTGCCACACACCTGGCTCCTTGCTATGCCAGTCTAATGGTGGTGGCCATACACTAGATGAAAAATTGATCGAAAATCTGTAATTTGGACAGTTTGGGACAGATTCTCAGAAGAGATACGACGGTGTATCTCAGGAAACACCGTCGTATCTCTGTTTTTGGCCCCGGGTATCTATGCGAGTGATTCCTAGAATCATTTTCGCATAGATACGGCCAAGATCCGACAGGTGTAAGTCACTTACACCGTCGGATCTTAGATGTAATGCGACGCTGGCCGCTAGGTGGCGTTTACGTTCAGTTCTCATTTGACTATGCAAATGAGCCTGATACGCCGATTCCCGAACGAATTTGCGCCGCGTAGTCGTCGTTTACGTAGTTTCCGTAAGCGTAAGGTTACCCCTGCTATATGAGGGGTAACCTTACGCCAGTCCGCCATATGCCATGTTAAGTATGGCGTCGGGTCAGCGTTGTCTTTTTCCGTCGGTTACGTCGTTTTACTAAGTCGTCCGCGAATACGACTTTACGTCAATGACGCTCACGTCGGCGTCATTGACGTTTTCCGTCGTGAGCTGGAGCATGCGCACTGGGCTTTTTTTACGCCCGGCGCATTCGCAGTTCGATCGGCGCGGGGGCGCGCTTAATTTGAATACAAGCCGCCCCCTTTGAATTATGCGGCCATACGCCGGCCCATTTACACTACGCCGCCGCAAATTACGGAGCAAGTGCTTGAGGAATACGGCACTTGCTCCAGTAAGTTGCGGTGGCGTGGTGTAAATGGCTTACACTACGCCAACGCCGAATCTTAGAGAATCTGGCCCTCTGTTTATTGTCCAGATAATGGACACAGATCAAAAATCGGTTGTGACGTTTTTGAGCCAAAAAAATCGAAGGAAAAGTTTGAAAACTTCCTGCCAAATGGATAATAAATTGAAATGTTAATGTGTTTCTCGCGCAATTTTTCGACAGGTGTATGGCTTAGCATAAGCTCTTGCCCCTCACACAGTCTAAGCCAGGGATCCTCAAACTACGGCCCTCCAACTGTTGTAGAACTACATATCCCATGAGGCATTGTAACACACTGACATTCACAGACATGACTAGGCATGATGGGAATTGTAGTTCCTGAACAACTGGAGGGCCGTAGTTTGAAGACCCATGGTCTAAGCTTTGCTGTACAGGGGCCTGCAAGAGGCTGATATCAAGTCAAATTCAGTTGCACACACTTTCTGCATAAAATATAAAAAATAAAATGTGATAATGTATTAACAAATACAATCTGCATTAATCTTCATCTTTTATATCTGCCTGGAGTTCAGCTTTAACCGATCCCATCTTTAGTGCAGTGACAGCGACTGACAGGCAGCCAGGACCTCACTGATCCACATCATGTTGGAACAATCAGTCTTGCTCGGCACGCCGGTGGATTAATGTGCGGGAGGCAGCACAAATACTAGGCAGCCATTAGATGTAACTCAATCTTCAATCATGGCCCATGGAAAGATGTAACCTTTACTCAGACTTCCACTAAGTTGGTCAGTTGCTGATTAGGAGGATCTCAGGGAAGAGAATGTTTACAAATATTGTCAGATTGCTCAATGTTGGCTGACCTCTAATGTCACCGCGCAGTCTGCCCAGGGAGCCTCCTGGCTGATTACCATCCCTGTCCTACCTGTATAAACGGAATACAGAACCAGTCCTCCTAAAGTACGGGAGATGTTATTGGGAAGAGTTCATTGTCCGTACAAACCCTGAGATCGCCGACACTCGGAAAAGTAGCAGTGGGGGGTAATTCAGGGGTCAAGTCCTGGGGAAAAAAGTGTGGGAACTCCACCCAAGATCCACTCCACCACCAAAAAAAAAAAAAAAGATACGCTCATATGCATAATTACTAAGCCGGAAGTTCTTTCTAAATCCCACGATAACTAGCGGCAGACCTCCGCAATGTCTCCTGGGAACAATGACAAAAGCTCCCAGGAGACATTGCGGCATCGAGGAAGTGACGGAATACTCGCACACTACCCGATGAATCCATATACAGGAAGCGACCAGTAACATAAAGGATTACTAAGGTTCGCCTGCCCCTGACAGTGACTCGAGCTGGGCATCGAGCTTAGTGAACGATTGGCTCGGCTGCTCTCGGCTGCTCTAGTCCTACAAAGGGAACTGAGTTCCTGCTGTGAAAAAAGTGCAGGAACTCCGTTCCCACGTGTTCCCGCAGGACTTGAGCCCTGGGGAAATTATTCTAGAGCAGAAGTCTCCAAACCTCCAAAACAAAAGGCCAATTTACTGTCTTTTAGACTTTAGCCCTGCGATCACAGGGGCCTCGTGGCCGCCTAATTTGCCTACCAGAGGAGGGGAGAACTGGAGTAGCATGGGCAGCCGCCAGCTGGTGGAGCCACGCTGTTTCTGGGTCCAATGCGGCGATGCCCCAGCCAACCGCGGAAGCCGCAAAATTGTTAACAGCACTGAACATGAGTGGGATCACTGCAGCGAGCTGCCCCATTCTCTGTCAAAGTTTGTTGTCAGGCGGAGTCATCTCAGCCTGACCTATGACATCGAGTGCCGTGGGCTTCGAGTTCGACTCGAACATTGCCTGTTTGCCAAACAGCGAACAATTTTTAATGTTCGCGGCAATTTCGAAAAGCCACGGAACACCCTTTAAAAGTCTATGGGGGAAATCTAAAGTGCTAATTTTAAAGGCTTATATGCAAGTTATTGTCCTAAAAAGTGTTTGGGGACCCGGGTCCTGCCCCAGGGGACATGTATCAATGCAAAAAAAAGTTTTAAAACGGCCGTTTTTTTGGGAGCAGTGATTTTAATAATGCTTAACCACTTAAGGACCGGACCAATATGCTGCTAAATTACCCAAGGGGTTTTTACAATTCGGCACTGCGTCGCTTTAACAGACAATTGCGCGGTCGTGCGACGTGGCTCCCAAACAAAATTGGCGTCCTTTTTTCCCCACAAATAGAGCTTTCTTTTGGTGGTATTTGATCACCTCTGCGGTTTTTATTTTTTGCGCTATAAACAAAAATAGAGCGACAATTTTGAAAAAAAACAATATTTTTTTCTTTTTGCTATAATAAATATCCCCCAAAAACATATATACATTTTTTTTCCCCTCAGTTTAGGCCGATACGTATTCTTCTACCTATTTTTGGTAAAAAAAATCGCAATAAGCATTTAGTGATTGGTTTGCGCAAAATTGATAGCGTTTACAAAATAGGGGATAGTTTTATTATTTTTTTTTTTTTTTACTACTAATGGCGGCGATCAGCGATTTTTTTCGTGACTGCGACATTTTTGGGACCATTGTTATTTTCACAGCAAAAAATGCATTTAAATTGCATTGTTTATTGTGAAAATGACAGTTGCAGTTTGGGAGTTAACCACAGGGGGCGCTGTAGGAGTTAGGGTTCACCTAGTGTGTGTTAACAACTGTAGGTGGGTGTGGCTGTAGGTCTGACGTCATCGATCGAGTCTCCCTTATAAAAGGGATCACTCGATAGATGCAGCCGCCACAGTGAAGCACGGGGAAGCCGTGTTTACATACGGCTCTCCCCGTTCTTCAGCTCTCCTCCTGGGCCAATAAGCGGGACCCGTTTCCCAATTGACCAAAAGAAGAAGCAATCCTATTGGCCTAGGAGGGGAAGGAGGAGGGAGCAGACGCAGGGCCGGAGGAGACGCAGGGGAATCCCAACCCCCTGACCCACCAGTCACTACTGTTTCCAGGATGGCTCACCTGCAGCTGCATGGACAGCGGAGAGAGCAAGAGGGGAGTGTCATCCCTTCCGCCTTCCTGTCCATCTGTCTCCCGCAAGGGGGGTGTTGCTAGTGTTCCTGGTGTTCCCGCCTTCATGACCGTCTCCCGAGATACCGGCCAATACAGTCTATTTTCCTCTCAGCCAATCGAGTCTTAAGACCTGCTTCCTCATTGGCTGGGAGGGGAAGCAAGAAGACAATAGCGAATATTAATTTGCTATTGTCACACGGCTTGGTGGGCTCAGGGCTCAGTGCTCTGCGCCCCGAGCCTAACCTTTCTGAAGGTATTTAGAGTCTCAGGCTCTAATCATGTGCTTTAAAAAAAGCCCCATTAAAATCCATGCGTCCGGCGCCCTGCATGTAGTTCTTTCCCTTTACAGTATAATCCAGCATTATTTTTATTTGTATTTATATTTTACCTTTCTTTTTTTTTCCCTGAAGACGTCCGTTGCAGCAGACAAAACATTTGTAGGGTAAGGCCAGTGACATGATGTTGTACACCCGCTGTTGATCCCTGGTGTGGTATATTTTGCCTGTGTTACTCTAACTTTTGTAAGTTTATCTACTTTTAATAATGGTTTTAGCATACTTCTCTATGGTCATTTCTTTTCTCCTACCCATTATTACTTTCAGATGCTGGCTTTGGATAACCAGAGAAGGACTGTGGAGGCAGCGGAGTCAGGACAGTGGTATCCTGAGTGGTGGCCCCCAATTGGATGATTTCTGCGCTGGAGGTCACTTATCATTTGGAGATCATTAATGTTCTGTGAGATGCGAGGAAACTTGGGGGGAGATGAGAGCTGTGGAGGAAGATGTATGCAGAGGTGGGAGATAGGGGAGAGTGGTGCACAGTTTAGAGCCAAGGAGGAGGGATGAAAGTGAGATATGGACAGCCTATTCTGCACAATGTGCATAGCACACCCCTATACCATACACTCTGTGTGTAGCACACTCCTCAACTGTACTCAGCACCCCTGAAAAAATCTGCACTCTCTACGTAGCACACTGCTGAACTCTGTACATAACACACTCCTTAACTCTGCACTCTCTAAATAGCACACTTCTGAACTCTGTACATAACACACTCCTGAACTCTGCACTCTGTACACAGCACACTTCTGAACTCTGCACTCTGTACGTAGCACACGCCTGAACTCTGTACATAACACATTCCTTAACTCTGCACTCTCTACATAGGACAGCCTATTTTGAACACTGTGCATAGCACACCCCTAAACACTACACTCTGTGTGTAGCACACTCCTGAACTGTACACAGGGCTGTCTTAATGAGAGGGCACACCTGGGCACTGCCCAGGGGCCCTAGCTACATTGGGGGCCCCTGCACCTTCCCTAAAGCAGCTGGTCCTTGAGCCCAGGCTGCCCTAAAATTGGGGGCCCCATGATGGCACTGAGAGTAATAGATACACAGGGGAGGCAGTCTGCCTTCTACCTACTTGATGTCTGTTTACCTGCACTGTCATCATCGTAGGGGCCCCCAGAGCATTACTTTGCCCAGGGGCCAATGATGCTATTAAGACGGCCCTGACTGTACACAGCACACAGCCCACCCCTGAAGAACTCTGCACTCTCTACATAGCACACACTTGAACTCTGCACTCTCTACGTAGCACACTCCTGAACTCTGCACTTTCTACATAGCACACTGCTGAACTCTGTACATAACGCACGCCTTAACTCTGCACTCTCTACATAGCACACTTCTGAACTCTGTACATAACACACTCCTGAACTCTGCACTCTGTACACAGCACACTTCTGAACTCTGCACTCTGCACATAGCACACTCCTGAACTCTGTACATAGCACACTCCTGAACTCTGTACATAGCACACTCCTGAACCCTGCACTCTGTACGAAATGCCCCCCCAAGCCCTTCACTCTGTACACAGCGCACAGTGATAATCAAATACAGGTGAAAGGTAATGAAAGGTAATTAAGGGAATTTACAGTGCCGGAGAAAGAAAAGTGCCCTCAAAGAACCTTTGATACTCAATCTTCTTGTCCTATAGGTTTTGTAATAATAAAAAATGTTCAGCTTAGAAGCAGAATGTGTGCATGTATTTCTTGGCAAATCCAGGAAGAAAGTTCTGACAAAATCTCACCAATGTTGACATCTTGGCCCAGCAGCAGACTGCAATAACGGTATGAATTCCTCAAAGTCAGCAAATTTTCTTCCACCATGTAGACAGAAATCCCTAAACCAGAGCCTTCTGTGTGAAGGTGTCACCCCACCTGGAATGGAGATATGTAAATTCAGAAGCTCTGATTCTGTAACCCTTCTTCTGTAAGATCACTCTCCGCTGACAGCCCCCTAAACTGGTTCCCATGTCCTATACACCATTATGAGTCGGGTACCCTTAGAAATAGTATTAGTAATGTAAAAAAAATAAGGTGTGGTATCCAGAGCGCCTTGACTGACCATGGATGCAATGACTACCAAAAGCTTTGACAACTATCTGACTTTCAGTGCTCTCTTCTCTCTCATTGTATTCCTCTTAGGGCCAGATTCACAAAAGAGATACGACGGCATATCTCCTGATACGCCGTCGTATCTCTGTGATCCGCCCGTCCTAACTATGCGGCTGATTCATAGAATCAGTTACGCATAGCTAGCCGTAAGATCTGACAGGTGTAATTGACTTACACTGTCGGATCTTAGGATGCAATTCTATGCCGGCCGCTAGGTGGCGAGGCCATTGCGGTCGGCGTAGCATATGCAAATGACTAGTTACGGCGATCCACGAACGTCCGCGTTACCCGTCGCTCTAACTTTACGCTGTTTCCGTCGAGATACACGTCGTAAAATTAGGGCTGAGCCCTAGGTGTTCTAAGCCATGTTAAGTATGGCCGTCGTTCCCGCGTCGAAATTTAAAAAATCACGTCCGTGAATGGCGCTGGACGCCATTTACATTAACGTCTAAACAAATGACGTCCGTGCGACGTCATTTAGCGCAATGCACGTCGGGTAATTTTACCGACAGAGCATGCGCAGTACGTTCGGCGCGGGAACGCGCCTAATTTAAATGGTGCCCGCCCCATTTGAATTGGGCGGGCTTGCGCCGAGCGCATTTACGTTACACCGCCGCAAGTTTACAGGTAAGTGCTTTGTGAATCAGGCACTTACGCTGCAAACTTGCGGCGGTGTAACGTAAATGGATTACGCTACGCCGCCGCTGAGTAGCGGAAATGTATGTGAATCTGGCCCTTTTAGTCTAAGGCTAGCTTTGCACACAGCAATTTTCAGGCAATTCCAACTCATTTTTAACAAACAAACAGACCGATGTAACCTAGTGTTGGTAGTAGGTTGCCTTGATCCATTTAATTTGATGTAATTAAAGCTTGCTTGAAAATGATTGACATTACAGGAAAATTGCTATATGTATAGCCAGTTTGAAGTCCAACCTCTTTCAAAAACTGTTTTACTTCAGGACAAAATGGAAAAGAGAAAAAATCTTCTTTGGCTTTTTACTGTGGTCTGTGACCCCCCCCCCCCCCCCATTGGAGAGTTTTCCTTATTTCCTGTCACCTGTATTTGGGGAAAATTGGAAAGGCTAGGCTTTTTAGTTTTGGATGGAGTGAAGAGGGATTGTATTGCTGTCGGTATCACCCTCTCTATGTGTCATGTGACTATCATCAGCAGGCAGTGCTGGGACAAATTCATCTAGAATCAAAAAGGGATGACAACTCGAATGCTCTTGAATAAAAGTTATTTATTGGTTACATGGGTACAGGCCATAAGCTGACGCGTTTCGGCTAAGAAGCCTTCATCAAAGCTTGATGAAGGCTTCTTAGCCGAAACGCGTCAGCGTTTAGCCTGTACCCGTGTAACCAATAAAGTACTTTTATTCAAGAGTATCCGAGTTGCCAGCCCTTTTTGATTCAAGTATTGTATTTGTGGGGCCTGAACGTCCTGGCTAGAGCGCGGATCACAGTTTGTGGACTTCTATATTGGCAGTGGAGCTGGAGTAACATTTTTTTTTTCTCTTCTACAAGGTCATCTAGAGCTCAGGGCAAAGATGCCAAATTGCCCCCCCCCCCCCAAAAAAAAAAAGATGTATGAGCATAATGTGTAAGGGAAAGGCTGCTCGCCCCCTAATCTGCATGCTCACCCCTTAAGCACCTAGCTCAAATCCTCTCTTTCCCCATATGCCCCAGCGCAAATCCTCTGCCGCAATAATATCCCCCCCCCCCCTCCAAGCACAAATTTCCCCTCCACACTCCAAACCCCTCTTTGTTCTACTTTATGTTTTATTGATTTACTTGATGGAAGGCGTGGAAGACAGAGTGACCAAATAAAACCCTGAAGCCTGCCAAATGATCTACAGAAATATATATTTGCCTAAAGATTTACCAGTATAACAGTTTGCTTCACTGTTTAAAAAGGGCATGAGAAAAAAAAGTAATGACGTTTAAGTATATATTTATGATATAAATATATACCTATGTATATATCTAGATATATCTAGATATAGATATATCTATAGATATAGAGATCTCTATACTGTATCTAGATAGATAGATAGACAGATAGACAGATAGATAGATAGATAGATAGATAGATAGATAGATAGATAGATAGATAGATAGATAGATAGATAGATAGATAGATAGATGTGTGTGTATACACTATGGGCCAGATTCACAAAAGAGATACGACGGTGTATCTCCTGATACGCCGTCGTATCTCTGTGATCCGCCCGTCGTAACTATGCGGCTGATTCATAGAATCAGTTACGCATAGATAGCCCTAAGATCCGACAGGTGTAATTGACTTACACCGTCGGATCTTAAGGATGCAATTCTAGGTCGGTCGCTAGGTGGCGATTCCATTGCGGTCGGCGTAGAATATGCAAATGACTAGTTACGGCGATTCACGAACGTATGCTTTACCCGTCGCTCTAACTTTACGTTGTTTCCGTCGAGATACGCCGCGTAAAACTAAGGCTGGCCTCTAGGTGGACTAGCCAATGTTAAGTAAGGCCGTCGTTCCCGCGACGAAATTTGAAAAATCACGTTGTTTGCGTAAGTCGTCCGTGAATGGCATTTACGTTAACGTCGAAACCAATGACGTCCTTGCGACGTCATTTAGCGCAATGCACGGGCGGAGCATGCGCAGTACGTTCGGCGCGGGAACGTGCCTAATTTAAATGGTGCCCGCCCCATTTGAATTAGCCGGGCTTGCGCCGAGCGGATTTACGTTACACCGCCGCAAGTTTACAGGTAAGAGCTTTGTGAATCAGGCACTTACGCTGTAAACTTGCGGCGGTGTAACGTAAATGGGATACGTTACGCCGCCGCTGCGCAATGTAAATGTACCTGAATCTGGCCCTATATATATGGACTGTATGTATACTATATATTTTCACAGCTTGCAACGCTGGCACACTGTTGCACACTGCCATACATATTTTCATTGCTTCATAAAAGTCAAATGACATACAATGATTTATTTGTGTGTTAAAACGTTCAGAATAAACACACAACAGTCATCAGTTGTCATATAATTTCAACACTAAAGTCACAGAACCCTAATGGTTGATGGACTGCACAAATGATAGAATGGCACTGCCAATCCATGGATAGTTTGTGTAACAAGAATGTTTATAATATCTGTAAAATAAAATTATTCATTTGTGTGTTCAGGTCTCATTCATTTTGTGTTGGAGCACAAAAAAAAATGTTTTTGAGCAATGACAGTGACAACTGGGACTAATATACAGATCACTTTAAAAAAATGAATAATCACTGAACATAGTAAATAAGGTAAAGCAGTGATTGCTTCATCGCCCACATCTGGAAGGAAAATATATATTTTTTTGCACATAATAGATATAGATACAAATTACTCAAATGTTTCCATTTTTCAAAATACTCTATTTTCTAAACTTTTGAGATACACTTAAAGTGGAGGTTCACCCTATAGGAAGCTCGGGTTGGCTCGGCTCTATTCGGCGCCTGCGCACCGGCGCCGAATAGAGCCGAGCCGACCCGAGCTTCCTTCGGGAAGTCGTGACGCGCTGTGTGCGCCGTCGTTTAGCATGACAATCAATTGGCATGTCAATAGGAACGCCCACTCCCTGCGGGATTCCCTACCCGGAAGCCACGGTGAATTCCATGGCTAAACGCTATCTACGGAAAAAAAAAAAAAAAAGGTCAGTGTCATTTTATATGCACAACTGGGCTGGATGCAGTGTTAGAAATTTTTTATAGGGTAAACCTCCACTTTAAGAGAGAGAAAAAAGTTTATTGAGCAATAACAGTGACAGCTGAGCTGATATGATAACTAATAAATAACACAAGTAACAGTATGATTTGCTAAAGATCTTTTAGCATAGAGAATGTTCACTGAACTTAGTAAATAGGTAAAACTGTGATCACTAAATCACCCAATTAACTGGAAATAAATGATCCTATATTTGTACATTATTGGGTCCTCAAAGTAAATAGTTTTACCTTATTTTTTAAACTCTAGAAAAAAAAAAAAAAGCTTAGTGAGTAACAGTGACAACTGAAAAGTGACAACAGAAAAAAATATGATTTTATTAAAGATCACTTTGCAAAGGGAATGTTCACTGTCAGTAATTTATCAAAAGTGGAGCAGGCAGAATCTGGAGCAGCTGTGGATGACAACCAATCACCTTCTAATTTCAACTTGTTAAGTTAGGCTTTGAGAATGAAAGCCAGAAGCTGATTGGTTGCCATGCACAGCTGCTTCAGATTCTGCCTGCTCCAGCCTTAGTAAAATTATTTTATTAAACTTCGTAAACAAGGTAATTATGTTCACTTCATCCAAACATCTGGAATACAAATATCTCTTTTTTTTCCCTTTGTTTTTCCATTAAGGGGGGGGGGGGATTAAAGCAGACACAGCATCACCTAATTTTCGAAACTCTGGAGATAAACTTTTTTTTTTTTTGGGGGGGGGGGGGTATTCAAAGTAGATACAGCATCACCTAATTTTCTAAACTCTGGAGATAAACTTTTTTTTTGGGGGGGGGGTAGTCAAAGTAGATACAGCATCACTTAATTTTCGAAACTCTGGAGATAAACTTTTTTGGGGGGGGGGGGGGGGGGGGTATTCAAAGTAGATACAGCATCACTTAATTTTCGAAACTCTGGAGATAAACTTTTTTTTTGGGGGGGGGGGGGGTATTCAAAGTAGATACAGCATCACTTAATTTTCTAAACTCTGGAGATACACTTTAAGTGATAAAATGTTTATTGAACAATAGCAGTGACATCTGATATGACAACTGGTGCCAATATGATTTACTAAAAAAAGATTATTTCGCAAAGTGAATTTTCACTAAACTTACTAATTAAGGTAAAGCTGAGGTTACTGAAATATCTGGAAGAATTATTATAAAAAAATGTTTATTGATATTTATTTTGATATATATATATATATATATATATATATATATATATATATATATATATATATATATATATATATATATATATACACATACACACACATTATGTATTATTCACTAAAGGAGCAGCACAGTAACATTCATTGATTTACTTTATTGTAAACACATTGGGGGTTATTTACTAACGCAAGTCCACTTTGCACTACAAGTGCAAACTACAAGTGCAAAGTGCACTTGAAATTGCACTGAAAGGGCACTTGGGAGTGCAGTCGCTGTAGATCCGAGGGGGACATGCAAGGAAAATAAAAAACAGCATTTTAGCTTGCACATGATTGGATGATAAAATCAACAGAGCTTCCCCTCATTTCAGATCTACCCCTCAGATTTACAGCGACTGCACTTCCAAGTGCACTTTCAGTGCAACTTGCACTTGTAGTGCAAAGTGGATTTGACTCCTGTAAATAACCCCCATTGTATATATATTATTTACTTATTTGCTAATGCAGCAGCACAGCAGAATTCTTTGTAACACTATATATATATATATATATATATATATATATATATA
>NC_053492.1:448682214-448727214 GCF_905171775.1 Rana temporaria | reverse complement strand
TGCAACATTTTAGACATTATATAAAACAAATCCTGTAACATATCTTCATACAGAAACAGACTATGCAGGAACTTTACAACATCGCATTACATATAATACAACAATCTGAACTACAGGTCCCAGCATTCCAGGTAGGACAAGTACTGGGGAACAATAAAAGTGACCATTAATATACAACATCCATCCGATCTGTGCAGCACAGCAATGCCACACACATCGCTCCAGTGTCTGTACATTGTATCCAGATCTTTCCTGGAACATTCCCTCTGGTATAACATATTGTATAGTGATGTGGCTGTATAGCAGGCTAGAAAAGCTTATGTGTAACAATGTAATAATACGACACAGGAGAGATCTCACCAGCTGAGTTTGTACTCCGGGCACTGAGATTGGCACTTGGCTGTCCCCTGGCTGTAGATGCCACATGTCTGGGCACATAGGAATTGAAGTGCCATGCTGCAGTCTATAGGCAATTGTAATGTGTAGGGATGTGCGTCTGTACTAATCTGAGCTGTCCCAGCCTAATGTGCTCTGCCATGAAAGCATGTGCCAGTCTGAGGGTACAGTGGCAGTCTGAGGGCGCAGTGCCATGGAGGGTGTGCAGAAAATGAGTGCAGATAGGGTGCAGAGGCATAAAAAGTGTGCAGAGGGTGGAATGGCATAAAATGTGTGAAGAGAGGATGCAGTGCCACAGAAGTGTATTCAGAAAGGGTGCAGTGCCATGACGGATTGTGCAAAGGATGCAGTGTAATAAAATTGTTTGCTGGAAGAGTGCAGTGCCATGGAAATGTGTGGCAGAGATGGATCAATTGCTTGGAAGTGTGCGCAGAGAGGGTGCAGTGCCAGAATAGGTGCTGTCAGAGAATTGAGACGAGAATAGTGTACAGGGTGCAGGCAGAGCCAGTCTGTGTGCTGTCTGAATGGAGTGCAGGGAGTAGGCAGTGCCAGCCTGTGTGCTGTCTAAGTGGAGTGCAGGGTCCAAGCAGTGCCAGCCTGTGTGCTGTCTGAGTGGAGTGCAGGGTCCAGGCAGTGCCAGCCTGTGTGCTGTCTGAGTGGAGTGCACGGTGCAGGCAGTGCCAGCCTGTGTGCTGTCTGAGTGGAGTGCACGGTGCAGGCAGTGCCAGCCTGTGTGCTGACTGCAGGGTGCAGACAGTGCCAGCCTGTGTGCTGACTGAGTGGAGTGCAGGGTGCAGGCAGTGGCAGCCTGTGTGCTGTCTGAGTGGAGTGCAGGGTGCAGCCAGTGGCAGCCTGTGTGCTGTCTGAATGGAGTGCAGGGTGCAGGCAGTGCCAGCCTGTGTGCTGTCTGAGTGGAGTGCAGGGTGCAGCCAGTGGCAGCCTGTGTGCTGTCTGAATGGAGTGCAGGGTGCAGGCAGTGCCAGCCTGTGTGCTGTCTGAATGGAGTGCAGGGTGCAGGCAGTGCCAGCCTGTGTGCTGTCTGAATGGAGTGCAGGGTGCAGGCAGTGCCAGTCTGTGTGCTGTCTGAATGGAGTGCAGGGTGCAGGCAGTGCCAGCCTGTGTGCTGTCTGAGTGGAGTGCAGGGTGCAGGCAGTGGCAGCCTGTGTGCTGTCTGAATGGAGTGCAGGGTGCAGGCAGTGCCAGCCTGTGTGTTGTCTGAATGGAGTGCAGGGTGCAGGCAGTGCCAGCCTGTGTGCTGTCTGAATGGAGTGCAGGGTACAGGCAGTGCCAGCCTGTGTGCTGTCTGAATGGAGTGCAGGGTGCAGGCAGTGCCAGCCTGTGTGCTGTCTGAATGGAGTGCAGGGTGCAGGCAGTACCAGCCTGTGTGCTGTCTGAATGGAGTGCAGGGTGCAGGCAGTGCCAGCCTGTGTGCTGTCTGAATGGAGTGCAGGGTGCAGGCAGTACCAGCGTGTATACATGTGCAGCTCTCTGTGGCTGAGCTCAGCTCTCTCCTGGCCTCTACAGACTGAGGATCAGGTTTATTCCTACACGTCAGCCTTTTCCCAGCCCAGACAGCTCCTCAGCACAGTCACAGCACTGCAATACTCTGAAAACACAGTGCCAGTCTTTATTCCCCAGGACTATTATTAAAGCTGACCTCCAGCCAGATGCAACACCCCATTTAATTGAGCTGTGTGTCCCTTTACAAATATATACATTTATTTGTACATGTAACTGAATTAGTGTCTAAATCTGTCTTGATATCAGTTTTTTTTAATCATTTGCACTGCAGTGCTTAGACTGGGAGGGGGTGCACTTAGGGGTTGATTTACTAAAGGCAACTAGACTGTGAACTTTGCAACCAGCAGTTGCTTCAGAGCTTAGTACAGCAAATGAGCAGAAGCTCTGTTGCCTTTTATCATCCAATCATGTGCAAAATTGTCTAATTTACTAAACTCTGGAGCAACTGCACTTTGCAAAGTGTACAGTCTATTTACCTTCAGAAGATCCACCCCTTAGAGAGTGTACAGTTTTTTCACCCTTACAGTCAAATTTCACAAAACCCCACTATACATCTGGTATTTGTTTCCATTCACACAGCATATCTAAGTATATATATATATTTGTTTTTTATAAATCTTTATTTTTTAAGTCATACTTTTATAGACATCTTTAATTTTTCCGAAAAGCTGCAATTAAAGGACAGACGGAGGGAATTTAACATTACCGATCGCGGCGATACCTCACATGTGTGGTTTGAATACCGTTTTCATATGCGCTGCTTACATATGCGTTTGCTTCTGCTCGGTGGGATGGGGTGCGTTTACATTATTTTTAATTTTTCTTATTTATTTTACCTTTTATTTTTAATTTTTACACTGTTTTTTTTTTTTTAATTGTGTCACTTTTATTCCTATTACAAGGAATGTAAATATCCCTAATAGAAACAAACATTAAATTACCTCTTAAATATGAGATCAGGGGGCAAAAAGACCTCAGATCTCATATTTACACTAAAATGCAATTAAAAAAATGATATGCACTGATATGGAGACGGGGGGGGGGGGGCATCTTCCCCGCACTTGTCTCCGTACCAAGCAGTAGAGAGGACCCGATCGCCTTTGCCGCTACCGACGGCTCCAGTAAGGCTGCATTCACACCTAAGCGACAGCCGCGTACGCGTGTAGCGGCAGATTTGCCGCGATTACAAATGTTTCATTTTTTTTTTTTTCTAAAGTATTCCCATTGCTGTCTATGGGAAAACGCGCCTGTCGCGTGAAAAAAAGGGTCCGGGACTTTTTTTCAGGCGACAGGCGTTGCGCGTCTATGAGATGTGAACCATCTCCATAGACGGCAATGGGAATTCTCCCCTCTAGCGACAGAAGCGTCCCGCGTCGGGCGTTTTGTCGCTTAGGTGTGAATGGGGTCTAAGTGGCTGAGGGCATCGGAGAGCGGTGGGAGTGGGGGACCCTCTCCCGCCACCGATAAAAGTGATCTTGCGGTGAATCTGCCACAGAGAACACTTTTATCTGAAAGAGGACCGTCCGCTGAAGAAGAGGATACCGGGGTTATGGTAGCTATCTGCTGCTATAACAACAGTATTCCTCTTCAAAGTAGCGACGTCAACCTGCGGCGGGCGGTATGTACCGTATTTATCGGCGTATACGCGCAACTTTTTTGCCCTGAAAATCAGGGCAAAATCGTGGGTGCGTGATATACGCCGATACCCGCTTCCCGCACCATGTTTAAATGCCTGCGCCAACATATACCGAGCGCAGTACACTCGGGTACATTCGGCCAGGCTCGGCTTCGCTCGTAGTCACGCTCTGTGACGTTTATGCGTGAGTAGCCGAGCCTGGCCGAATATACCCGAGTGTACTGCGCTCGGGTATACGTCGGCGGAGGCTTCAAACTGAGCGCGGGAAGCGGGGATTCGACATGAAGACAGCGCGGGAGAAGCCAGGAGGACACCACCGAGGCCGCAGACGGACGCCGGACCGGACGAGGCCGCCGATGGACACCGGGCAAGACACCAAAACTGTAAGTAGTAAAATGTAATAAAATGTTTTTTTACAGGATTTTAGGGTCAAAATTAGGGGTTCACGCTATACGCCGGAGCGCGCAATACCCCGATAAATACGGTAAGTAGTTAAAGTGGAACTCCAGGATAACCCTTTCTACTCTTAAAACTGTCTGCTTCCCTTTCCTAACACCTCTGATTACTAACCTGTGAAAGAAACATGTATATATTTACCTATTTTCAGCCCACTCCAGTCCAGTCATGTGATCTCCCTGAGTCAGCCAGCACCACTGCAGGAGAGAAGAGAGAGCACTGACAACACATGGGTAGTTGAAGCCAATGCGTGTTGTCACATAGTTGTTAGGAGAGGGAGGGGACAGTTTAAAGAGTAGTTAGCATTATGCCAGAATTTCACTTTAAAGTAGTATTAAAACCAAAACGAGAATGTGATTTATGGCAGCTTACCAATCATTAGATGTGGTGACTGCATTGGTTTTCCTATTTTAGGCTTTTTTTCCTTTGTTTTCATCTGGTAATCTTGTCAGTAACACACCTCCCTGTATTAGAGTGCCCCGACTCTGGATGAAGGAGCACAGGGACATCTTTGGATAGCAGCATTTCCCATCTGAGGGAAGGGGGAGTGTTAGATGTACTAGCAGATTTAGGCACACTAAATAAACTAAAGCTGAACTCCAGCCAGTGGCGTATCTAAGGTATGGCAGCCATGGCTAGTGCCATGGGCGCCATGGGGGGAGGGGGCGTCAAAAAAGCCGCCCTTCACATGAAAAACATCCCCACCCGTTCTCACGGACTAATATAGCCCCCGGTGCCGCGGCCAGCCAGCTGGATCGTGGTGCCGGTGTTCTATCAGATAGCCGGCTGTTGGGCTCGGCTTAGGCTGAGGGAGGCTCTGTCAGCAGGGAGGGGAGGGGCAGGGAGCTCCACTGACCCTGCCCCATGTACTCTGTATGTGCTCGGAGCGTTGAGATCGCCTCTCCTGGACTTCTGAGAGCCCTGTCTTGGACCACGAATATTCCCGCCCCTATCACCGAAAGCCACGCTCCTACTGCTGTAAGCCCCACCCTTACCACGGAAAGCTCCGCCTCCGGACCTCTTCTAAGTCTGGTCATCTCCTGTAGTCTGTCACATCCGCAGTCTGATCATCTCCTGTAGTCGCATTGGCAGTCTCTGGTTATTTCCTGTAGTCGCATCTACAGTAGGGTAACCACATTTCCAAACTACCATTCAGGGACACCCCCCCTTCCCAACAATTAGCTTGTGCTGTAACGAATCACAGCACAGTGATTGGACACAAGAGGTGGGATTTATGATTTCTCCAATCACAAGCAGGGGGCGGGATTGTGCTCCTCCAGGCATTCCCAGCCAGGACAAGTACTGTCAGTGAGTAAAGCGGTGATGTGGCAGCCTTTTTTGGGGGCATCAGATTGGCCCGGGGGGTGGCTGTCAGTTTCATTCCGGGACACTGTATTGTACTGGAATGAATGTGCTCGGGACAGACCTGCAAAATGCGGGAATGTCCTGGGCAACCCGGGATACGTGGTCACCCTAATCTACAGTCTATTTAAAAGTAGTACCTGCTGTTGCACAAATCACTTTATTACACTTTATTTATGATATCAATGGCTGCTGTGCAGATTTATTTAATCCATATTGAGCACTATATTTGATTGGCTGCTTCTGCTTAACACACACGCACAATCAAATAGTGCTCAATATGGATTAAATAACTAGATATCATAAAGTGTAATAAAGTGATTTGTGCAATAAGCTTGTTAAACAGTCCACATTCAGTGAAAGTTCACGTAGTGCAAACTTTACACCACATGAACTTTCACTGAATGTAGACTGTTAAATGAGCAGGGGTGAACTGACCCATCGGGCAGTTTATGTAGTGCCAGCCCATAATTTGTTTAACCACTTGCTTACTGGGCACATATACCCCCTTCCTGCCCAGGTGAAATTTCAGCTTCCGGCACTGCGTCGCTTTAACTGATAATTGCGCGGTCGTGCGACGTGGCTCCCAAACAAAATTGACGTCCTTTTTCCCCCACAAATAGAGCTTTCTTTTGGTGGTATTTGATCATCTCTGCGGTTTTTATTTTTTGCACTATAAACAAAAAAGAACGACAATTTTGAAAAAAAAAATACAATATTTTTTACTTGTTGCTATAATAAATATCCCAATTTAAAAAAAAAAAAACATTTTTTTTTCAGTCTAGGCCGATACGTATTCTACCACATATTTTTGGTAAAAAAAATAAAAAAAGATCGCAATAAGCGACTGGTTTGCGCAAAAGTTATAGCGCCTACAAAATATGGGACAGAATTATTATTTTTTATTAACTAGTAATGGCGGCGATCTGCGATTTTTATTGGGACTGCGACATTATGGCGGACACATCGGACACTTTTGACACATTTTTGGCACCATTCACATTTATACTGCGATCAGTGCTATAAATATGCACTAATTACTGCATAAATGTGACTGGCATTGAAGGGGTTAACACTAGGGGGTGAGGAAGGGGTTAAATGTGTACCCTGCATTGTGTTCTAACTCTTTACATATGAGATCATCTCTCATTGGCCGCACAGATCGCATACCAAACGGCCACTCCGATTGGCCGTTGACGGCGATCTGTAATTGGCTGTGTCCAAGGGACACGGCCAGCACAGAATTTCCCTGCTGTGCGCTCGGGAGCGCGTGCGGGGAACGAGGAAAGGGGCGGACGTCAATTGACGTCCTGTTGGATTTTCAGGTCCGCGCTGAAGCTGTCATTTGGCTATAGCGCGGGCCTCAGGTGGTTAATGAAAGATTAAAGAGCTTGACTTGTAGTTTTGTTAGCTGTTTTTCTTTTTTTTACAGGGGCGCAGTTTCAGTGCTTGCCATAGGCGCCATTTTCACTAGATACACCTCTGACTCCAGCTAACACTTTAAAAGTAATTACAGAAAACATTTTCTTCTCTTTCGGGATAAAGGTTTTTACATAAATAAATGCTAAAGATTGTAGGCACCTCTGTCAATGGTAAATGGTTTGTTTCAACCTTGTAACTGCCACATCTGTAGAAAAGTTTGTTCTGTTGGAAAAACAACAGACTTCCTGGCCAATTCCCTCCAATGACACCAACAATGGGGCACTAATCCTCTCAATGACACCAATGATGGAGGAAAATTCCTCCCACCAAATATGGGGCATTGTTTTTTCCCACTGATGTCTGGACCTTTTCTACCCCCAATGGCTACAGTCCAGCCCCCCCTAAAATCTGAAGGAAAGTAAACTGGCCCCCTTTTTCGAAAGCTTTCAGACCCCTGGAGCTGACAATTAGCAGGATGGGGCTTCAACAGCAGCATGATTTTTTTAAATTATATCTATTAGGTAGATTTATTCTCTCTATTTGCCCTGTTGAACATTGTCCCTGGAACTGAATTTTTGTATTGCCAATGGAGCAGGAATACAGCAGAAATCTTCTAATAATAATAACAACAGTCTAAGAGGGCATTTTTCTTACTTTGGAGAATTTCCCCTCATTTGGATGTTGTGTCTACAGGGCCGAAACTGGGGAACAGATGGCAAAAAAGAAAAAAAAATTTAACAGAGGTTTCAAACTTTCCCTATTCCAAAATTAAAAAGGTATTTTTATAAACTTTAACCCTACCCAAAGGCACTAAACTCAGATCGATGACAATGCAACCATGGCTTCTGTCATAAATGCAAGGCAAGTAATGCGAGTATGAAGGTAATTAATGGTGAAAACTCTGCTCCAATATAAATTATATATATATATATATAAAAAATTAGTAATTAACAAGCTGCTCCCCTCGAAGAGTGATGTGCTCCTAGTGATATTGTAAAAAGGAAGAATAGGGGGCGCTAAAAATGGTTGAGTAGAATCAAGGAGACCTACAATAGTGACACTGGATAATTGCTGCTTGATTGGCAAGCTAGTAAACATACACGACCTTATCATTTCTTCATGTGCACATATGAATAAGCCAATAAGCATAAAAATTGCTTAAACAAAACAATTGAAAAGTGATTTAAGAAGTCCCAATGATAGATGGATCTGAGGCCTCGTACACACGACCAAGTTTCTCGGCAAAAACCAGCAAGAACCTTGCTGGGAGATATTTTTTTGCCGAGGAAAACGGTCGTGTGTACATTCTCGTCGAGGAAACTGTCGAGAACCTCGACGAGCCAAAAAGAGAGCAAGTTCTCTATTTTCTCGACGGGAGTCTGATTTGGCTTGTCGAGGATCTGGTTTTTAACGAGAAACTCGAACGTCTGTATGCTAAGAAACCCGCGCTTGCTCAGAATAAAGTATGAGACGGGAGTAAAAGTAGCATTTGTAATAGAGATAACACATTTTTAAAGCTGTAACAGACTGAAAAGTGCAAATCGTCTCTCACCAAACTTTTATTTAACACGCAAACACATGAAATTAGCAAAAGCAGCCCCAAGAGCTTAGCCAGTGGAATCGAACTTTCCCTGCCGTTGTATGTGTTGTATGTCACCGCGTTTGAAAACGAAGAGATTTTGGTTTGACTGTGTGTACGCAAAGCAAGCTTGTCGAGTTCATCGACAAGCCTAACAAGGAACTCGACGAGGAACTCGATGTGTTTCGCCCGTCGAGTTTCTCGGTCGTGTGTACGAGGCCTAATTGTGATATTCAGAGTCCATAGAGAATCAAAACAACCATTCAGTGCTGCTGTGATTAGTCTTCAAAATATAATGACGTATTCCTTCACCAACTGTGATATAACACTCAACAGAGACTGGATATGTAGTCTGCTTACCATAATACATTGACTTCTTTAACCAAAAAGAAAGTCAATATACGCTTATGCACATAGGCTGTAGCTGGAGATATAGTACACCTTCCTCCTCATAGGTAAGGTAACGACAACATTTTCAACTATATACAGTTCCTGAAGAAGCGCATCAACGCGTGCATGTAGAGCGGTTTTCTCTGAGCGACCTCCGAATACGACTCAACCACTCCACGTATCCAAACAACCATCCAAACAATCCAGTGTCTTCCAGAAAGATCTGGCAGACACTGGAGTTGTGGTACACTATTCCACTATAAAGAGATACTTGTACAAATGTGGTCTTCATGGAAGAGTCATCAGAAGAACACCTCTTCTACGTCCTCACCACAAAAATCAGGGTTTGAACTTTGCAAATGAACATATAGACAAGCCTGATGCATTTTGGAAACAAGTTCTGTGGACCAATGAGGTTAAAATAGAACTTTTTGGCCGGAATGAGCAAAGGTACGTTTGGATCAATCATGCTTTGGGGTTGTATTGCAGCCAGTGGCACATGGAGTATTTCACGAGTAGAAGGAAAAATGGATTCAATAATATTTCAGCAAATTTTGGATGGTAACTTGATGCCATCTGTGAAAAAGCTGAAGTTAAAGAGAGGATGGCTTCTACAAATGGATAATCATCCTAAACACACCTCAAAATCCACGGGGGATTACATCAAGAGGCGTAAACTGAAGGTTTTGCCATGGCCTTCACAATCTCCTGACCTCAACATAATTGAAAATCTATGGATAGACCTTAAAAGAGCAGTGCGTGACAGACAGCCCAGAAATCTCAAAGAACTGGAAGACTTTTGTAAGGAAGAATGGGCAAAGATACCTCAAACAAGAATTGAAAGACTCTTGGCTGGCTACAAAAAGCGTTTACAAGCTCAGTGATACTTGCCAAAGGGGGCAGTACAAGATATTAACTCTGCAGGGTGCCCAAATTTTTGCAGATGCCATTTTTTTGTTTTCTGTAATTTTGCAAGTGTAAATGATGGAAATAAAATCTAACTTTTTTGACATATTATAAGAATGTCTAATCTGTAATTTGATGCCTTTTGGAGATTTTTCCATCTTTCCTTGGCTTCGTTATGCACATTAATACAAATTTTTACCTTTGGATGCCCAAACTTTCGATCCCCACTGGATGTATTAGAGGTGTTATGAGAGTCCCTAAGGTCATGGTTTTTAATGTGTTTGTATACAATGGTCAAGGGCGGACTGACAATTTACTGGGGGAAACCTGTGCAATAGGAGATTATGAGGCCCCCGGGCAATAGGAGATTATGGGGCCCCAGGCAATAGGTTATGGGGCCACAAAATATACACACACACACATACAGTATACATACACAGTATACACACACACAAGGGAATACACATACACACACTGAAAAGGTACTGGAGAGGTGGGGCAGCTATAATCTTGTAATATTTAAAAAAAACACAGATTTTTACATACTGTCACTGTTTTTACTGAGGCTGACAACCCTGATGGGGCCCCATAGTGGCATGGGGCCCTCGGGCAGTGCCCCAAATGGTTTTAACTTTATCCCATTAACAACTTTAATTTTTTACTAAATATATGCGTGTGCCTACAAAGTCCAATACTTTATTCCAATTTCTTTTAAAAATACCAGGACATTGGCACACTGTTACTTGTGTTTCCACAGCCTCACCCTGTGATCCATCATACACGTAGTTCACACTTTTTTACCAACTTTTATAGGTATCCCACAGGTATGGTATATGCATAGTTACATTGGTATAAGCTTGGCCCATCTTGGACCAATGTAACAATGAAAAAATGGTATGCCTGGAATTCTTCTTTAAGATTTGAAGTGGAAGAATTCTTTATTTTACGCATATTTCCATTACGATCAGAAGAATTCAACATCGCCAACATGTTCCTTTCAGATTAGTGGTGCCCTGACCGAGATCATTCTTGCTAGCTGCTGACTTTTTCACATGTTCTTGATTTAAAGGAAGAGAAGTGCATCCAGATTTCCACCCAAAAGTCATGTTCTACTGAATGATCACCAGCTTGAACCTCTAATTGCGTTGGTTTTTCAGACGGTTGGTGTGTGGCTTCAGCTGAAATCAATCCTATTTGACTTAATCAGAACAAGAACAATATCTGCAGGCTGGAAACCTTGATGGTGCTACAAATAAAACACATATGCGGAGGAAGAGGTTTAGGATATCCAGGGGACCTGCTCTTGCTAGTCTCCCTCCCACCGGGATCAGTTAATGGAGTACTCCCTGTATGGAAATGATGGAGAAGTAAACAGAAGCTCAAAGGCCAGCCGCTGTTTATCTTCCCATCTATAGGACCGCACTTGTAGTTATGAGTTTGATAGGCTGCCGACAAATATGTAGAAAAACTTCAATGGGGCCCTGATGTGTAAAGCTGAAGTAGGGTCAACAATATGTATCATACAGTATACCACATCTATGAGCACAGGAACCTGATAAATATACCTCAAAGTGGTTGTAAAGGTACAATTTATTTTTCCTAAATAGCTTCCTTTACCTTAGTGCAGTCCTCCTTCACTTACCTCATCCTTCCATTTTGCTTTTAAATGTCCTTATTTTTCCTGAGAAATCCTCACTTCCTGTTTTTCTGTCTGTAACTCCACACAGTAATGCGAGGCTTTCTCCCTGGTGTGGAGTGTCGTGCTCCCGTGGACTACAGGAGAGTCAGGACGCCCACTAACACACAGCTCCTTTCTTTATTTGCAATGTAGAGAGTGTCCTGACTCTTCTATAGTCCAAGGGAGGGGGCGAGCACAACACTCCACACCAGGGAGAAAGCCTTGCATTACTGTGTGGAGTTACAGACAGAAGAACAGGAAGTGAGGATTTCTCAGAAGAAATAAGGACATTTAAAAGCAAAATCGACACTAGTAAAGGACCTATGGTGTACTACTTCCCTAAATTCTCCCTCCTAGATTGTAAGCTCTAAGGGCCAGATTCACGTAGAGCGGGTGCAATTTTACGTAACCGGTTTACGTTACACCGCCACAATTTTTCCGATTTAGTGCCCGATCCACAAAGCACTTACCTGGAAATTTGCGGCGGTGTATCGTAAACAGGTCCGGAGCAAGGCGGCCCAATTCAATTGAGGCGGGTACCATTTAAATTAGGCGCGCTCCCGCCCCGGACATACTGCGCATTCTCCCGTCGCAAATTTCCCGACGTGCTTTGCGCGAAATTGCGACGCACCGACGTTTTGTGAATCGCGACGTGAAAAAAGAGTTACGCCGGGAAAATTTTAAAATTTTAAAATAATTCAAAAGCGACGCGGGAAAGACAGGCATACTTTAACATGGTGGAGTACTTTTACACCATGTTAAAGGTGCACTATCTTTGCGACGGAAATCTAACACTCGCGACGACGTAACGACGGGAAAAAGCTTTGTGGATCGCCGTAACTCCTAATTTGCATACCCGACACTGGTTTACGACGCAAACTCCCACAAGCGGCGGCCGCGGTATTGCATCCTAAGATCCGACAGTGTAAGTCCATTACACCTGTCGGATCTTCTGCCTATCTATGCGTAACTGATTCTATGAATCAGTCGCATAGTTAGAAACAGAGATACGACGGCGTATCAGGAGATACGCCGTCGTATCTCTTTTGTGAATCTGGCCCTAAGGATCAGGGCCCTCTGATTTCTCCTGTATTGAATTGTATTATAACTGTACTGTCTGCCCTCATGTTGTAAAGTGCTGGGGCAAAAAAAAGCCCAACATACTGGTTGTACTGAAGTCAATGGATTGACTTCAGTACAACCATCCTGCCCATAGAAGGATCAAAATTTGTGCTGATCTGGGTGAATTTCTGTTAATGGCTTAAGGAATGCTGTAATTTACACTCTTGTAGCTGGATTCAGAAAGCTTTACGCCGGCGTATCAGTAGATACGCCAACGTAACTCTGAATCTACGCCGTCCTAAATTTAGGCGTATTCTGGAAACCAGATACGCTTAAATTAGGCTAAGATACGAGCGGCGTAAGTCTCCTACGCAGTCGTACCTTAGGGTGCAATTTTTCCGCTGGCCGCTAGGTGGCGCTTCCGTTGAGTTCTGCGTAAAATATGTAAATGACTAGATACACCGATTCACGAACGTACGTGTGCCCGGCGCATTTTTTTACGTCATTTACGTATGGCTTTTTCCGGAGTAAAGTTAGTCGAACAAATAGCTGGCCTAGTCAATGTTAAGTATGGCCGTCGTTCCCGCATCAAAATTTTTTATTTTTACGTCGTTTGCGTAATTGTCGTCCGTGAATGGGGCTGGACGTAATTTACGTTCACGTTGAAACCAATACGTCCTTGCGGCGTACTTTGGAGCAATGCACACTAGGATATGTACACGAACGGCGCATAAAACACGCCCCCTCATCCTCATTTGAATTAGGCGCGCTTACGCCGGCCCCATTTACGCTACGCCGCCGTAACTTAGGAGGCAATTGCTTTGTGAATACAGCACTTGCCTCTCTGACTTACGGCGGCGTAGCGTAAATATGATACACTACGCCGCTGCAAAGATACACACATGTACCTGAATCTAGCAATTGGTCCACTTTGGGCTTCCTTGGTGCAGTAAGGGCAATAGAGACGTAAAGATTAATTTACTAAAAAAGATGAGAATATTTATTGAAAAAATGTTGATACTATTCACTCCAATGTTCCAGTCATGTGAAAAGTATCTGCACATGGTTGGGTATTCAAGAACTTACTTTTCACCTGAATGGATACACGAAGAGAATATTCACACTTTTTCTCCAGTGAATTTTCTCAACTTCTCAGCATCATGATTTATAGATCACTGTGTGACACCCCTGAAACCCTGAAGCCTTAGGCCTCGTACACACGAGCAAGAATCTTGTCAAGAAAAAAACCGCTGACCGTGGTTCTCTTGAAAGGCAAGAACGCGGTGACGTCATCGCGTACGACGAGTATGCGCTCCTCACATTCAATGCCGTCGCCGCCATCTTGCTTCACCCTACCTATGCCGTGGAAGCTACTGCGCATGCGTCAAAGTCATTTTGAGCCTGCGCGGGTTTCCGCGGCGACAGGTAAGTATACACACTCTCTGGTTTCTCGTCGGGAAACAGGCCGAGAAGAATCTCGATGAGAAAATAGAGAGCAGGATCTCTATTTTTCTCGTCGAGATTCTGGCCAGATTTCCAGACGAGGAACCTGAAAGCCTCGTACACACGCTCAGTTTACTCGCCAGCTCGGTCAGCAGTTTTCTTGCTGGTTCGTGCCGAGAAAACCGAGCGTGTGTACGAGGCTTGAGGCCATCTTTTCTCAACCAGGGTTCTGTTGAAGCCTAGGGGACCTTCACAGGTTGCTACAGGTCCCTTGACAAGTGACCACTGATGGATTGATCTCCTGTCCACACTTGCCACCAATAATAGGGAGCAACTTTCTATTGGTCATAAATGTAAGGGGGCAATACCCTTACTATTCGTGTGTGGGGACACTACAATTTTAGTGTATGAGGACACTATAATGTTTAATTTTCACATTCTACGTCCTTGCAGACCTTGCAGACCATTATAATACACCATGAGCTGTACATACGATCATTTTATTATGGGTTTCCTTAGGCCTAGAAATTATTCAAGGATTCCTCCAGGGTAAAATGGTTGAGATAGGCTCCCCTAGACCATGGTCTATGGACCATGCAGATATCTGGCCCTAACTATAACATATACAGCCAGCGGTTCACTGTGCTTTGTGAAAGCTGTGTGATGTCCTAGCAGCAGTCTTTGTGAATAAATGCAACCTATATGACCACACTGCCGATCGTGGAGACACCCAATCATCACACCTATGAGCTTCCACTTCAAAAATTATGGGCATAATATTATGATGTTACTCCCCCCACCCCCTACCCACAACAGCTATGACAGACTCCTCTCTTCTAGAAAAGCTTTCCACATGATCTTTGGGTCTGTCTGTGGAAATGTGTGCCAATTCAGCCCAAAATATAATTTGTAAGGTCAGGTACTGATGTTAAACATGAAGCCCTGGCTTTAATAGGCATTAAAATGCATCAAGGAGTTCAGTAGGGTTGAGGTCATGGCTTTGTGCATACCACTTAAGTTTGTAAACAAATTGAAATTTTGGTTAGTGAGATAGCTGCTGCCCCAGCTTTTTTTGCTGAGCTCTGCCTCTCTCCCTGTGCTGAAAATAAAAGGGGGAAAGGCTCTGCCCTGTCTCATAATCTGCATGGGAAGGAAAAACACAGACAAACCACAGCATGTAATTTCCGGCTGCTTACGGAGACAAGAGAATGGGGAGCCATCAGGGCTGGACTGGGACAGAAATTTGGCCCTGGACTTAATCCAGACTGGCCCACTTTGACAGGTCTCTCCCATGGTGGCCGGACAACTCCCGCACCCCCCCGGCCACCCAAGCCCCCTCTCCCCCTTCACTTGCCACTAGCCGTTCTACTTTATTAGAGTAGAACAGCTGGTACTGGTACTCTTATAGGCAGTACCAGTGGGGAAGCTAGACATTATTTCACTCGGGGCAAAGAATCAGTTCGGTGTCCCCCTTATGGGACAAGATTAGGCAGAAGTGAGAAACTCCCAGGCCATAGCTGTTGAGTCAGCTGTCTGTCCCCTCCCCCCATGCTCCTCTGTCGTCCCCCATGCTCCTCTGTCGTCCCCCTGCTCCTCTGGTCCTCCCCCTGCTTCTTTGTTCCCCCCAGGTGAGCGCTGCGGGGAGGGAGAGACAGAGGAGCAGAGGGGGGCGGCAGTCCACTGTCATTGAAGCCAGCCCACTGAGCCAAAGGCCCAACGGGAAACTCCCTGTAGTCCCAATGGCCAGTCCATCCCTGGCAGCCATTTCACCTCAAACCTGCCTGATGTCACATCCACCATGTAGAAGGGTTTGTTGGGACCTGCATTCCTCCCTGAAAAAGAGATCTGCCACTGAGGGCTCTGCTTTGTATGGACTCTTGCCTGTGCAGGCATGCTGGGGCAGCCACAAGTCTGAGTTAGGGATTAATTTAGGGAAAAGACTGTGCACTTTAGTTTGGACCTGTTTTGCTGAGAGTTTCCAGTAAATCTTTTGAAACTTTGTCCTTGCCTGATTTGAAGTTACTCTACGTGAGCAGGTCTGTCTCCCATAGCAACAAGAGCAGATCAGTGCCACAGAAGTCCCAAGGCTGTGCACAGGTACAGTAGAGTTAACTAAGTGCAAGCATGTAGTCCAGATTATTTGTTCAAGTGTACAGGGTGTAAGGTCCTCTCTAAATTGGAGGTACACCTTAAGGTTGAGTTATCCTGTTAATTACCTCCGCCTTTTTCTGGGGCATTGATGAGCACGACACGAGTAAAAGAACCCGATATGCAGGTCGAGTGACCCAGCCTATGGTGCCTAGCCTTTCCTCCTACAAATTCTCCCACAACAAGCTCATCAAACCATGTCTTTCATAGGAGTGCGCAGCCTATTGCATTAGGGTGTGCACCCCAAAGCTTAAACACACATGCATATGTGTGTCTACATATATATGGTCCTGGCACATTTATCTCCTTGCCGACATAGTGAAAGAGCATAAGCACTTATCTTATAGCAGAGCTCATAAGAGGGAGATCTTTTCCATCTCCCAGCTGCTACACAGAATGATAATGCACACTAGGTGATTAGGGTGTGCCCAGGTACACCCGGCACACCCTGTGCGCATGCCTATAATGTCTTTATGGAGACATGGGGAAAAAAGAACACACTCAAAGAGCCACAATGCTGGAAAAACACAATTGTTTAGAATGTTCTTGTATTTTGTAGCATTATCAGTACTTTTTACTGGAAACACCCACCTGAGCGTAAAGCGAAGTTCCGCCCCCTGCACGTAAAATTAAAACATACTGTAGCCGCTGACTTTTAATAATAGGACATTTACCTGTCCTGGAATAAAGTGATGTCGGCACCCCAGCAGATGTTTCCATCGGCTCTTGGGTGTTGCCACTGCCATTCGTAGTAAGGGAACCCAGCAGTGAAGCCTTGCAGCATGTGCGAAGCGTGCTGCGCTCTCTTACTGGCTCGGCAGCAGGGGAAGGAGGAGGGGGACCGAACTTGTGAATGAATGAATGAATGACTGTGTAGCGCTACACATGCGAACTGAATCGCCTATAGGCGCTTTTTCCAGCCAGTGTCTGCTTGGCTGGTGTGGTCATTTTACCCCCTAGGATCTCGACACGCTTGGGACACACAGATATACATATATATACTGGGCCAATTTGGACAAGATCCAATTTACCTACCAGCATGTCTTTGGAGTGTGGAAGGAAACCGGAGTACCCGGAGGAAACCCACGCAGGCACAGGGAGAATATGCAAACTCCAGGCAGATGGTGTTGTGGTCAGGATTCGAACCAGCGACCCTTTTGCTGCTAGGTGAAAGTGCTACTCACTACACCACTGTGGTGTGACGTACCTCGCTGCGGCGAGGTTCAACGAAAGTGGGGACAGGGTACCTGTCAGAAAGAGGTACCCGCTCCCCCCCCCCCCCCCCCCCCCCGGCGAAAGGTGCTAAATGAGGCACCGGGGGGAGACAGATAAGCAGAGCTTCCACTTTTTGGTGGAACTCCGCTTTACTAATTAATAACATAGTATATATTTAGCCCATGGAGTCATATGGGTGGAGTTGGGTACCTTAACCTGTAGAATTCAAAGGTTAGAATTGCTGTTCCTGTTACACAAAAATTTTCCTTGCAGGATAGCCTAATGTTCTTTTAGGCAGATAGACCATATCTCCTGAATTTGCTGATAGTTTGATTAGAATGCTACTTTATATAAATAGTCATTTAATCCTGGAAACCTGAAAAATTATGAGGTTTTTAGCAGATTCAAATAGGTCACCAGTTGCTAAGCTGGCAGAGTGTTCATAAAAGGATGATATTATTAAATATCGCTCACTCGCACATATAACGGGCAGGGGGTTTCCAGAGGGCTCTTACTGGGGTTAAGTGTACAACTGTCAGTCACCATATAAAGCCCTTGTGTCAGGTCATTCAAAGTATATGGACTTTCCCTGGGTATAATGAGGATAGAATTACTTCAAGTGAATGCTTCTAGGTGACAAGTCATAGTCATAGGAAGAAGGATAGCACATCCTTGTGTAGCACATAGGGATTGAAAGAAGAGAGGTGTTGGAGGAAAGAGAAAAAATATTAACAATAGGACAGTTACGGAAAAAAAGACTTCCTGGGCCACCTTTTTCATAAAGAAACACTATAACCCACTTCTTTCTTTTGGCAGTACAGTACAATACATTTTCTAGTATATTCTGTAATGATATTGACATACAGTACATGAGTAAGTCCCTCCCAAACCACTGAATGGGTGGCGCCGGATCCAACTTCAGCCACTGGTCCCTCGCCCCCACTCGCCCCTCTTTTATACATGAGTAATAATTAGCTTTGGTTAAAGCCTAAGTTTAGCCTAAATTCCAAACATAAAAATCAGCACAAGGGACATAACTTAACTTAAGCCCCATACACACTATCAGTTTTCCTGCAGGTTTTTCTCTTCGGGTTTACCAAAACCATCTAATATGAGGTCAAATCTTAAGAGTTTCAATTCGTATGCAATCAGGCAGGCCCTTGCACTACATGGTTTTGGAAACCTGAAAAGAAAAACCTGCAGGAAAACTGATAGTGTGTATGGGGCTTTATATTTAACTTACATTACATAACTTTTTAAGCCTGCATAAGTAGGCTTAGCCAGTAAAGAGTAGTGATGGACGAACAATCCGACGGGACGGTTCGCAAACGCTAACTGCAAACTTTTGCAAATGTCTGCGAACCGCAAGTTCGCGGCGGGCCCCATTGACTTGTATTTAGGCCACTAGGGGAGATGCTATGAAATAGCATCAACCCCAGCATAGAAAAGTTAGAGCAAACATGTTCAACAATTAGGACAAGGCCTATAAGTATTTTATATTTCTGTCAAGCACGTAGTAAATTGTATTTGTAGTAACAAGTATTAATTGCGTATGAGAGGCAATTTAGCTCAGGTACTTTGAGAGTACATATAGTATTAGCCCAGGGCCACTGGCGTTCACCTGACAGCAAACAACTTTGTATTCCGTGGCTGGTGATACAATAGGCATTCACCGAATACGGAAGTAAGTGCCACCCATTACATGCCCCAAAAATTAGCACACAGGCAATCACCGAACAGCAAACAACTTTGTATTCTGTGGCTGGTGGTACATTAGGCATTCAACAGATACAGAAGTAAGTGTCGGCCATTACAGGCCCCAAAAATTAGCCCACAGCCACAGGCGTTCACCGGACAGCAAACAACTTTGTATTCTGTGGCTGGTGGTACATTAGGCATTCAACGGATACAGAAGTAAGTGTCGGCCATTACAGGCCCCAAATATTAGCCCACGGCCACAGGCGTTCACCGGACAGCAACAACTTTGTATTCTGTGGCTGGTGGTACATTAGGCATTCACCGGATACAGAAGTAAGTGTCGGCCATTAACAGGCCTCAAAAATTAGCCCATGGCCACAGGTTTTGACCTGACAGCAAACAACCTTGTATTCTGTGGCTGGTGGTACATTAGGCATTCACCGGATACAGAAAAAAGTGTTGGCCAGTACAGGCCCAAAAAATTAGCCCACAGGCATTCACCTGAATTTGAATGAAACATGGTCTACTGGTCACATGTGTTGAATTCCTCTGAGATCCGTCCATGCTTCATTCATTTTTAAAAATGTGAGGTAGTCAACACTGTTGTGAGCTAGGTGAGTGCGCTTATCGGTCACGACCCCCCCGCTGCGCTGAACGTCCTTTCGGACAGGACACTGGATGAGGGGCAAGCCAACAGTTCCATTGCAAATTGTGCAAGCTCTGGTCAGGGGTCAAGCCTGCCCACCAGTAGTCCAGGGGTTCATCACTTCTCAGTGCGTCCACATCGGCCATTAACTCGAAGTAGTCGGACACCTGTCGGTCTAGGCGTTCCCTGATGCTGGATCCGGAGGACAGCTGTCGATGGGTCAGCTGAAAGAATGATCTCATATCATTAGTGACCAAGACATCTTCAAACCGCCCTCTTCTTGCAGGCGCTTTTGGATTGGTACCCGAAACTGTTTCTCTGTGAGTGGAAATTCCTCTGCCAGCGGACGAAAAAGCAGAATGCAGCTTTCTCGAAGCAAGGCCTGGAAGTGCTGCATTCTGATAGCCCTCTGTGATGGTGGTAACATTTCCGCCATGTTTTGTTTGTACCAGGGTTCTAAGTACGTTGTCACCCAGTACTGGTCCTTGCCCTTTATGCTTTTTATACCTGGGTCCCTCTTAAAACACTGGAGCATGAAGGCCCCCATTTGCACTAAACTGGAAGCGCTGTACTGGCCTGGCTCCTGCTTATCATCCAGGATGATGTCGTCCTCGTTCTCCTCCCCCCATCCACGGACAACACCAGGGATCCCAGAAAGGTTTAAAGCATGCTCTTCTTGCTCCTCCTCCTCCACCCCAGCACCATCCTCCTCTGACTCCTCTTCAGACTCCCGTTGTTGACTTGTCTCAGGTGGAGTAGCCCCCCCTGGCAATTCATCCAGCATTGCGACTTCCTCACCTTCCTGCTCCTGCTCCTCGACGGCTTGATCAATGACACAACGCAATGCACGCTCCAGAAAGAAGACGTAAGGTACGATGTCACTGATGGCGCCCTTGCTGCAACTGACCAGTTTGGTGATCTCATTAAATGGCCGCAGAAGTCTGCATGAGTCGCGTATTAGCAGCCACTGGTGCGGTGCAAAAAAACCAAGCTCGCCAGAACCTGTCCTGCTGCAGAGTTCGTACAGGTAGTCGTTAACTGCACGTTTCTGCTGGAGCAGCCTATCAAGCATATACAATGTTGAGTTCCTTCACGTCGGGCAGTCACAAATAAGACGTCTGACTGGCAGGTTGTGTCGCCGCTAAATATCAGCAAGGTGAGCCGTGGCCGTGTAAGATCTTCTGAAATGGGCCGAGATTTTCCTGGCCTGCCGCAAGACGTCCTGGAGCCCAGGGTATTTGGCAACAAATCGCTGCATGACCAAGTTCAGAACGTGTGCCATGCATGGCACGTGTGTAATTTTGCCCTGTTTCAGCACGCTCAGCAGATTGGCATCGTTGTCGCACACCACTTTACCAACTGTCAAATTGAGCGGTGTTAGCCACTGATCTGCCTGTGAACGCAAAGTTGAAAGGAGTGCAGGACCAGTGTGGCTCTTGTCTTCCAGGCACAACAGACGCAGCACAGCATGGCAACATCTCACCTGGCATGTCGAATAGGTTCTGGGGATCTTGGGCGGAAGAGACGGTAACATCGGAAAATGAGGAGTCAGCCGAGGAGGAGAGGGAGGATGGAGTAGGAGGAGGAGAAGAAGAGGCAGGCCTGCATGTAATCCGTGGCGGTAAAACCAAATCTACATGGGTGCCACGGGTTGAATGCTTGACAGCCGTCATAAGGTTCACCCAGTGGGCAGTGAAAGTTATATGCCGTATTTATCGGTGTATAACACGCACTGGCGTATAACACGCACCTACATTTTAAGAGTGAAATTTCAGGAAAAAACTTTTTTAACTAAACAACTTTGAATTAAAATAAGGGGCAGTGCTCATCAATGCAGCCTGTTTAGTGCGCATCTGCAGCCTGATCATTGCCCATCTGCAGCACATCTCACCAATGCAGCCTGATAAATGTGGCATGATCAATGCCCATCCCATCATGCAGCCTTATCAATGCCCATCTCATCATGCAGCCGTATCAATGCCCATCTCATCATGCAGCCTTATCAATGCCCATCTCATAATGCAGCCTTATCAATGTCCCTTTTTAGCCTGAATGTAACCTCACCATTAATGCAGCCTGGACAGTGTATGAAATCACAGAGCCGTCATCTCCTGTTCGGCTCTCTCACTTGACTTTTACTCGGCAGTCACACAGACACACACAGTCCCGCCTCTGCCATCGGCATTGGACCAGATCCTGTGATAGACAGAACACTGGTCCAATGCCAGTGGCGGAGGCGGGACTTTGTGTGTGACGTGAGAGCCGAGTGAGAGCCGAACAGGAGATGACGGCTTGTGAATTAAGGCTGTGTTCGTTCCCCTCCTTACCTTCCAAGGTACATCAGCGTATAACACGCACCTGCAATTTCCCCCCTATTTTCAGGAAAAAAAGGGTGTGTTATACACCGATAAATACGGTACCTTCCCTGCCTGTGTTTGCTAGACCACGTGTCTGTGGTCAGATGTATCTTGGCACCGACACTGTGTGTCAGAGATACATTCACTTGCCGCTGAACATAGCCATATAGCTCTGGGATGCCCTTTTGTGAAAAAAAATTCCTTCCTGGGACCTTCCATTGTGGTGTTTCAATGGCCACAAATTTTCGAAAGGCCCGAGTGCCTCAATGGTCAGTCCACCCCTGGAGGGAAGCTTCAGTAAAAAAACTTTCCAGTAAAAAAACTTTCCACAGTCCTCTGCGTATAACACGCAGGCACAATTTACCCTCTATTTTCAGGGTACAACAGTGAGTGTTATACACCAATAAATACAGGTAATTAAAACGGGGCATAGAAATAACAAACAAACAATAGAATAATTGGCTGGCTGAAGGGATTAAAAATATTTTTTCCCTATTCAGAGTTTAGTTTTACGTCAGCAATAGTATAAAATAAAATTTAATGATACACAATTTTAAATAAATACAATCAAATATATACAAAAAATATCAAATTAAATAAATTAATTTATTCAAATGCATGTAATTCATCTTTACACAATAAAATATCCAGCGATAAAACTTTTTTTTTTTATCATAATAATAAAATTAAAAAGCAGTAGTAAAATGGTTATGCACTAAGCTTATAACAAAAAAGGTAAACTGACTTGAAATTTCCCAGAGAGAACTATAATGTAAGTACAGGATATAATACAGTGCACTACATCGTGATAACATTTATAGACAATGAAGACACATAACAGGAATGAGAAGCCTTCTCAGAATTTACACTATGTAGTACAAGTCTGTAATTCCAGGTCTGACAATCTAGAATGGTGCTAAATGACCAAATATAGACTGCCTTCAATTGACATTGTACCCCTTTACATTTATGAAGATGGCAAAATCATGAACAGTACTATTTGACATTGTACGTATTTCTAATAAAATCTGACCCGATTATCTTAAAATTGTGACTGTTATCTTGGAGCAAGCTGATTACATTTTTTTTTTAAAACCTCTGGAAATAAGAGGATGTTGATCTACAGAGAGAGACTGCATGATGGCAGCCATGTAATTACAAGATATTGTTGTGATGCTGAACACAACAGTGGCCCAGATTCAAGAAGCAATTGCGCCTGTGTAACCATAGGTTACACAGCGCAATTGCTTACTTGCACCGGCGTTACGAATGCTCCTGATTCAGGAACATCGTAACGCCGACTGCATCCTAAAATCTGCGTGGCATAAGGCTCTTATGCCACGCATATTTTAGGCTGCATTCTTGCGATGACCGCTAGGGGACGCTCCCATTGCAATTGCATACTAACACCGATTCACAATGTTGCGCGAGCTCTGCGTACGCAAGTTACGTTGTTTCCGTACGGCGTGTTTAGCGTAAGGCTGCCCCTTCTAATAGTAGGGGCAGCCAATGCTAAAGTATACCCGTCGTTCCCGCGTCGCGAAATTTGAATTTCACGTCGTTTGCATAAGTGATTCGTGAATGGCGCTGGACGCCATTCACGTTCACTTGGAAGCAAATGACGTCCTTGCGACGTCATTTGCCGCAATGCACGTCGGGAAAGCTTCCCGACGGAGCATGCGCTCTACGCTCGGCGCGGGAGCGCGCCTAATTTAAATGATTCCCGCCCCCTACAGGATCATTTAAATTGCGTGCTCTAGCGCCGGGCAATTTTGCCGGCGCGCCCACGCAATTCACGGAGCTTCTGCTCCGTGAATCAAGGGCAGCAGAGCAAATTTGCGGGGGCGCAGGAAAAAATCGTTGCCCTGCGCCTCTGCAAAAAAAGCGCAAATCTCTTTGAATCCGGGCCAGTGATAGAAAGGGAACTGACCTATTGGATTTATTTAAAGTGGATGTAAACCCTATTCATGACATTTTAACTGGGCACATATACCTGCAGTATTGTGTTATTTCTCTTCAAAGAGCTAAGTGTTAAACAGGAAGAGAAAATTTCATAACATGATCTGAACTTTCTAAACAGTGTGAAGACAGCAGATATACATGTAAAACTTATGTAGGGAGATTTGGTTCATCTCTGTGTATCATCTGAGGCTGTTCACTTCACTGGGTTTATGGAGGGTTTACAGCCGCTTTATTTATTTTTTTGGTTTTCATTTTTTTTTTATATGTTATGATTTTTTTTTTCCTGTGGAAATGCTGTGGAAATTCCCTGGGAGGTGAGACTAACTGTAGGGGGAGTGTAGTGACAGGAGGAGGAGACAGATCGCTGTTCCTGATCACTAGGAACAAATGATCACTCTCCACTCCCTTGTCAGAACGGTGATCTGTCTGTTTGCATTAACCTCCCTGGCGGTAATCCCAAGTCTGGCTCGGGGTAAGATTTCAGTACTATTAGCGGTAACCCCGAGCCAGACTCGGGATCGCATCGCAGTATCCAGGCAAAGTAACTTACCTTGTCCCCTGGATCCTGTGATGTCTCTTCGCTGTGTGAGTGAGCTGTCATCTCGCTCGATTCACACAGTGCCCGAGTGCCGCCGAGCTCCGTTCCCTGCGACGTTGCAACGGACGGGGGTGGAGATCGGCGCCAAATTCAAAAAAGTAAATACCCAGTACATATACAGTATACTGTAATCTTACAGATTACAGTACTGTATGAAATAAATACACACCCCCCTTGTCTCTAGTGGTCTGTCCAGTGTCCTGCATGCACTTTTATATTATAAGTACTGTTTTTTCTGCCTGGAAACTGGAGATTGTCCATAGCAACCAAAAACTGTCCCTTTATGTCAAAAGTGGTTTTAGACCAGCTAGAAAACAGTGATAATAAATTAGAATCCCTTACAGAATTGAGCGATAGCGATTTGTGGGGAAATTCGTCATCAAACACTAAAAGTAATGACAGCGCCAATTCTGCACTTGAGCAAATTTCAGTGTTTTGATTACATTATTAAATAATTTTTAATATTATTATTTGTTATAATTAGTTATAGTTATTTATTATATTATACTAGACTCTTGTTTGAACAGATTTAAGTGAGTTATTCCTAAGGCCCCATACACACGAGAGGATTTATCCACGGATACGGTCCACCGGACCGTTTCCGCGGATAAATCCTCTCGAGGATTTTCGAGGATTTTGATCCGATGGAGTGTACTCACCATCGGATCGAAATCCGCGCCGAAATCCCATCGCGATGACGTGTCGCGCCGTCGCCGCGATGATGACGCGGCGACGTGCGCGACGCTGTCATATAAGGAATTCCACGCATGCGCCGAATCATTACGACGCATGCGGGGGATTGATTCGGACGGATTGATCCGGTGAGTCTGTACAGACCAGCGGATCAATCAGTTGGGATGGATTCACGCGGATAGATTTGAAAGCATGTCTTCAAATTTTTATCCGCTGGAAATCCATCCCAGGGGATAAAAATCCGCGGAAACAGATCCGCTGGATTGTACACACCAGGGGATCTATCCGCTGGAGGCGGTCCGCGGATCAATTCCAGCGGATGGATCCTCTCGTGTGTATGGGGCCTTAGAATTGCAGGCCTACAATATAAAACGCCAACTTTCCATGCAAAATAATTGTACAGCTTTTAGCATCAAAAATCTGACATAATCATACCGCCAGGGAGGTTAACAGATCCCCGTTCTGGCTCTCTAAGGAGCGATTGCGGGTGGCCGGCAGACATCGCGGCCAGGGTCGCGCCCCTCTATAGCCCTTAACGCGGCCGCCGTACAGCTACGGCGATTTGCGCAGGGGCGCCAACCTGCCGCCATATACCGACGGCGGCTGGTTGGCAACTAGTTAATAAAAAACGATATGCCCACTTTTGCTTTACTTTTGGTACAGCCCTAATATATTAAAAATAAAGAAAAGGGGTCAGACTTGATGGACCACTTGGTCTTTTCATTGCCGTCACTCTTCTGTGTTTCTGTTAGTGCGCTCATGGCTGCAGTGTGGGTATTTGATGGATGGATACAATCAGGTTAGGGCAATTACAGCTGCCATTCGATGTTCTGTACACATAGGGGGCTCATCTGGGATTTCCTGCACTCCACAGGTCAGGTGAAGGAAGGGAAGATGTCACCACAGCAGCAAAGTCCCAGTGTGAGAAGAAGAATTTTTTTTTACACCAGAGGCCTTACAATAATAGCCCCGCCGCACTGATTAGAGATACAATCAAATAACAAACTGAAAAAAAAGCCCAATACCAGTACTGCTGAAGCCTAAAAACATCATTACAATCATTGCTGTAAAAAGAAAATAAAAAAGAAATAACACCATATAAATGTAAAGAGATGGCAGGGAGTGTTCGGAGTATATATCACATTACATCCAGTTTTATAAATAAATTCCACAGTCAGAGTTCAATAAATATAAAATAAAATAAAGAATTAAATCATTATGACTATTATAGCATTCTTAACATTTTTCTTACCAAAGTCAAAGTGAAACTTCACCTTTCCTCCCCCCAGACAATGCGCTGAGTTCCGACACCGACTCTTATGCCGCGTACACACAACCGTTTTTCGGGTTCTAAAAAATGACGTTTTTAAGGGTCTAGAAAAAACGACGTTTTTTTCAACCCGATCATTAAAACAGCCTTGCCTACACACGATCGTGAAAAAAAAAATGCTCTAGCAAAGCGCGGTGAAGTACAACACGTACGACGGCACTATGAAGGGGAAGTTCCATGCGGATGACGCCGCCCTTTGGGCTGCTTTAGCTGATTTTGTGTTAGTAAAAGACGATTCACGCTTTTCTGTCTGTTACAGCGTGATGAATGTGCTTACTTCATTACGAACGATAGTTTTACCAGAACGAGCGCTCCCGTCTCATAACTTGCTTCTGAGCATGCGCTGATTTTTCACGTCGTTAAAGCCCACACACGACCATTTTTTACAACCTAAAAAACGACAACGTTAAAAACGTCGTGAAAAATTAGAGCATGTTCGAAAAAAAAAATTTGGCCCTGTATTGTTTACCAACACAGAGCTCTCTTCTGTCATTCGCTCAGCGGGACCCGGACCAAAATCATTGGCTGGGACCCACTGATCAGCATGTGTTGGAGTAAATGGCAACACAGCCGGGGCGACAGAGGCATGTGCGCCCCCCACCCAGAAGAGCCGGATCACATACATGTATGTGAGGTAGGTGGTCGCCAAGTGGTTAAAAAGTAACTCTGCTTTTGCTGAGAAATAAATTCCCCTCTGGGTGATCCATGTACATTGAAGGGCCTTTAAAAAAAATGTGATTTCCTACCTTTTGTCATTCTGAAGAAATTGCTGTTTGTTTTTGCGTCCATGTACAAAGTGAATCTAAAGGTAGTGATTATTTAATTATCAATCAGCTGCTGCACTTGCAGGGTCCCAATGAGGAAAGTGGCAGGGTCAGCATCCGTTTAGATGAGATTTCCCTTTGGGAGTGTCTCGCCAAAAGTGATTTTTTTGTTGCAGGGGATGCCTGAAATCTGACTTGTATCTTAGTGCACACTTCTGGGGAAATCAGTGAGCCAATCACACAAGCAGGAAATTACATATGTGGGGGTCATTTCTGTACAACGACTGTGTTCAGAACACCTCCATATTGAATTTACAGAAAATTAAAGTGCTGCAGATTGAAAAGGAAATGTGATTTTTAACCACTTCAGCCCCGGAAAAATTGGCTGCCCAATGACCGGGCCATTTTTTGCGAATTGACACTGTGTCGCTTTAACTGACAATTGCGCGGTCGTTCGACGTGGCTCCCAAAACAAAATTGACCTTTTTTTCCCACAAATAGAGATTTCTTTTGGTGGTATTTGATCACCTCTGCGTTTTTTATTTTTTGCGCTATAAACAAAAAAAGAGCGACAATTATGAAAAATTTTTTTTTTTTTTTTTTTTTGCTATAATAAATATCCCCCAAAATATATATATAACAAAATATTTTTTTATATTCGACAACAAATAGTCTATTTTCGAATATCATTTCTAAATTCGATCGGAATTCGAAAAAAAAAAAAAAATTTGAATTCCAAATCGAAAACCCGCGGACGGAATTCACAAAAAAAAAATAATAATTTTTTTTTCGAATTCCAAATCGAAAACCTGCGGACGAAAATCAATCAGAATTCGAAAAACGATCGAATTTCGATTCGGAATCGAAAACGTTCGTTCGGATTCGGTAAATTCATTAATATTGCAATTCGGGAATTCGTATGCATCCGAATGTCCGAATAATGAAAAATTTGTCCGAATTTCGATTCGGAACGAAACTAAATGCACATGCCTAATTTTTATCGTGACTGCGACATTGCGGCTGACGCATCGGACACTTTTGACGCCATTTTGGGACCATTGTCATTTATACAGCGATCAGTGCTATAAAAATGCACTGATTACTGTGTAAATGACACTGGCATGGAAGGGGTTTACCACTAGGGGGCGAGGAAGGGGTTAAGTGTGTCCTAGGGAGTGATTCTAACTGTGTGGGGGGATGGGCTACCAGTGACACAACACTGATCACTGCTCCCGATTACAGGGAGCAGTAGATCAGTGTCCTGTCACTAGGCAGAACAGGGAAATGCCTTGTATGCACAGGCATCTCCCCGTTCTGCAGCTCCATGACATGATCGCAGGGCACCGGCGGACATCGAGTCAGTGGGTCCCGCGGGCACAGTCACTGAGCTTGCGGCGGGCGTGGGCGTGTGCCCACTAGGTGGCAGATTTAAAGCAACGTACCTGTAGGTTGCTTTGCCTGTCCATGCCATTCTGCTTATGTGAGGCAATCGGCAAGTGGTTAATAACATTCAATTACAATATTATTTTTGCAGCAATTGTATATACTATCTTATTTTTTCAACAAAAAAAAAATATTATTTTTTTTTATCTTTTTTCCCCAAAAGTGGAGTTTCCCTTTAATTTGTATCATACTGAAGCAATAGCAGTGAAGACAACTGCTTTGCTGGAACATTAAATCCTCAACTTGCATTTTAATGACCATCTCAGGAAGCAAAATGTCAAAGGTCATTTAAAAGGGAATCTTTCATCGGATTCTGTTTGGTGAGCTTTGTGCTGTGTTGGTTTTGTAATCCCAATAGCATTATACTTGAAGTATATAAAAACACACACAAAAAAAAAAATATTCAAAATAATGCAAAGGGCACATATAATTTAAAGCTGAACTCCAGACACAAAAAAATCCTTTAATTATATTCCCCAAAACCCAAACAGGATATAAATCCACTTAGCGTGCATCAAATGCCTTTATAACCAATATACCAAGTAAACATAGCAACATAGGCGTGCGCACAGGGTGTGCCAGGTGTGCCTAGGCACACCCTAATCACCCTGTGTGGCGCAGATTGCACTGAACAATACTGTGTCAAACATGAACTAACGCACAGAAAAATACAGCATTAAATGGCACGTAACACACAGAAATATACTGCGTTAAACATGCAGTAATGCACTGAAATATACTGCGTTAAGCGTGCACTAATGCACAGAAATATGCTGCATTAAACGTGCAGTAACGCACTGGAATATACTGCGTTAAACATGCACTAATGCACAGAGTCATACTGCGTTAAACGTGCAGTAACACACAGAAATAGACCCCTGATATTTAACCAAAGCTCCCTAATGGGGCTCCTAAAATAAAAACTACTGGCACGGCCCTACTGACACCGTCCACGGCTCTGCTGACACCATCCATATACTGTATATACACATGCAAATATGTTTGATCTTTGGGGTGCACACCCTAATGCAATAGGCTGCGCACACCTATGCATAGCAATGACATCATCACTGTGCCGCACCTAGCCTGTGCATACAGAAAAACTGTGGGAGGGGCCAAGCAGCCCCCACCCATTACAGGCTATTCAAAGAAAACTACAGGAGGGGGCGGAGCCAAGACCAGTCACCCTGCACAAGGAGAGAGAGAGCAGTGAGCGGTCTTTATTACAGGAAGATCCTACACAGAGGGAACGTCTCACACTGGATTACTGTACAGATCTGGAAGAAATACACAAATCACAATAAGATTCAAGGAAGAATGCACATGATGAATGGATTTGGATAATATTTGGTTATTCCGGAGTTCGCCTTTAAAGTGTTACTAAACCCAGGAGCCTGCATTCACTATATCTGGTCTCCCACAGTACACAGAACATGGAAATGCAATTATTTTACTAAATATAAACTGCTAAATACCTTTTCTCATCAGCAGTATATAGCAATCGTGTGACTTCTATCAGTGTCTGGTTAAAGCTTGTAGGAAGATTATTAATTCTCCTCTGACTGTCCTATTGGGCTGCAGGTTTCCTGACCCTCTGTCTGGACAGTGCTGATTGGCCCTGTGCAGGCCCGGACTGGGACAAAAAATAGGCCCGGGCATTTTAGACTGAGCAGCCCGGGGGGGGGGGGGGGGTGCGGCGGGGGTTAATGATGATTAATAACTGGTCCTGTGGGCAGCAAGGGGAGGGTAGAAATCGCCCTGCTCATCTCTAGCTGGCGCTGTGTTGGTGGCGGGGGGTAGGGGATCTCTGCTATCAGGTGTTTACTAGTTTGGGCGTCCCCTCTTGGCCTGCAACCTCTTGGTACAAGGCCATCTTAATAGCTTCATGGGCCCCTGGGCAAAGTAATGTGCTGGGGCCCCTACAAACCTTCCCCAATTTGGTTATCCACCTCAAAAAATATATAAGTAACCGCCCGACTGACTCCCGAAGCAGGCAGCCCCAGCGCTCCACTGCAGAGACCAGACCACACTGCTGTGCTCTGTCTTTTCAGCTCTGCTGCATCCTGCAGGGTTGTGACAGAACCGGCCCTAATCGGGCCCTAGGACCACTTGGGGCCCCTGGGCTGTGCCCACCAGTGCTGGGACAAGGTCATTTGGTGCCCAGGGCGAAGATGGCAAACTGTGCCCCCCCTACAAAACTTGTAGTTTCTACATTCAAACATATCACCCCACACAGTATTGCCCCTTCACATATCACCTCACACAGTATTGCCCCTTCACATATCACCTCACACAGTATTTTCCCCTTTACATACAGTGGTGTCTCCAGCTTTCAAATTTAGGGGGGCTCAACTGACTACAACTATAAGAGACGTGCTCGGGTGTGTTTGAAACCCCACATGCCCGATCCCGCCAGGAAGCTGGCACTTCACACGGCTAATCACAAGCAGGGAGACATTTCCTGATCTGTGCAGCTGTGAACTGGGAAATGTCTCCCTGCTTGTGATTAGCGCTGTGCAATGTGGGCTTCCTGGTGGGATCAGCCAAGTGGGTTTTCAAACACGCCTGAGCCCATCTCTAACAACCAATTGTACTGGCCCTCCTGTGGATGAGCCCATCAGCCCCATAAAGTAATCAGCACTGGGTCATAATGTCCTGCTGCCATGGAGACAGAGACCAGCGCTGTCAATAGCTGGGACAGGAGTCACAGGACAGCAACCCTGATAGTTCTGCTGCAGGTCCACAGTGGGAGGATTCCCCCATCCACCTGGAATGTGTAGATGGGGAATTGGAACATTTCTTTTTTTTATTCAACGTAATAGTTGAATGAAAAAAGTAATCACTGTATGGTCTGCCCAAGTGCTAAGACCAGTCATAGACAGTTTATATCTCAGCTGGTTCAGCAGGAACTGACTGAGATTTAAACCATTAATGGCAGGCTGAATGTACCAAGTTGATCGATCACGTTGTGTACAACCAGCCTGCCGGATTATCTTATGATTATCGCTAGCGGTTGCTATAGCTGCTAGTGATAATCATTGTTTGTTGGGAGAATACAATTGCTCAGTGGAAGGGATTCCCCTGTCACCACTGACTGTACTGACAGGGGAATCATGCAAGTTTCTTCCCTGCAATCTGTGGTTGCAGGAAAGAAATGTGTACCATCTATTAACAGCCTAACTGAAAGTGAAAGTGAATTAAGTGAACATCTAGAAAGAACATGGGGGGATGGGGGAGGGAGACAGGTGGGTGAGAGAAGGCAGAGGGATGGAGATAAGGACAATGATCACAGTGTACTGCAGTGTACACTCACCCACATTTCCAGGCTAAAAGATCAGATCATCTTTGTGACACAGAGGAATCTGCTGTTTTCATATTTCCCGCCCACAAACACATCTTCTTCTCTCCAGATACAGCTGCACACACGCAGGGGATAGTGTGGGCGGGGCTGGAAGTCACTGGAGGTGCAGAGGTGGGAGGAGCTGTATTCCTCTCTGATCTCTCTGGTCAGTGAAAGGGAGGGGGGTGATGTTTCGCTGGGCTGTGCAAGTGTCACAGTCACTCTTAACAGAGCTGCAGCCAGTCTTAGATCTTACAGAGTGATTCTCCTGTCCTACGGACGGATGGGAGGAATCAGTCTGTTTGTTCATGGTTACTGAGAGCAAATCCCCCCCCCCCCCGCTGTTGGAGTCCTTTCTAAAGTGCTCTCCTCCCTGCCAATGAGGATGCAGGGGGAGGGAGCAGATTGGGCAGCCGTGACTATGCGAACGGCTATGTATGGTATTATGCTCAGTAAGAAAGCAGATGGAGGGAGAGAAATCTGCCCCCTCTCACACTCAGCCCTGGGCACCCGCTCCTCCCGCCCACCCCTTGTACCAGCCCTGGTGCCCACCCAATAAGACAGCCCTGCCTTGGTACACCCCTTGGGAGATGTAACATGCGGCCCGCCGAGGGCCGTTCGCGGGCCGCAACCGGCCCGCGGGCCGCCGAGGGCTGCGACCGGCCCGCGGGCCGCCGCGGCCCACCGGGCATATGCCCGGTATGCCCTATGGCCAGTCCGGGCCTGGCCCTGTGCTAAAAACATGCACTTGACAAGAAAAATAAACTCTCTAGAAATACACACCAAACTGAGCATGTGCAGCCTGACTTCACTTACCTCATCCTTTGATTTTGCTTTTAAATGTCCTTATTTCTTCTGAGAAATCCTCACTTCCTGTTCTTCTGTCTGTAACTCACCACAGTAATGTGAGGCTTTCTTCCTGGTGTGGAGAAAGCCTCTTGAGGGGGGAGGGGGCGAGCAGGAGTGTCAGGACACTCTCTACTTTGCAGATAGAGAAAGGAGCTGTGTGTTAGTGGGCGTCCTGACACTCCTGCTCGCCCCCTCCCCCCTCAAGAGGCTTTCTCCACACCAGGGAGAAAGCCGTGCATTACTGTGTGGAGTTACAGACAGGAGAACAGGAAGTGAGGATTTCTCAGAAGAAATAAGGACATTTAAAAGCAAAATGGAAGGATGAGGTAAGTGAAGGAGGACTGCACTAAGGTAAAAGAAGCTATTTAGGGAAAACATTTTTTACCTTTACAGCCCCTCTAAGACTCCATTCACACCTAGGCGTATTGCCGCCTGTAGCGCAACGCTATTGCAGTCTGCAATACGCTGGAGGGGTGATTTAACATTGTCGGCTATGGAGATGTTTCACATCTCCACGCCGAACGGCGAAATGCCGTACGCCTGAAGCTCAAAACAAGTCCCGGACCTTTTTTTCAGGCGGCTTTCGGCATAACCGACAATGTTGATCACCTCTCCGGCGTATGTTAGGCTTAAAAAACGCTGCGTTTTGTTGCGGCGAATCGCGGGACAAAACGCCGCAATTTGTCGCAGCAAATCGCGGCAACATACGCCGCGTTCAGGTGTGAATGCAGCCTAATTTTCACTATTATCTTCCTGATTCTCCTCCTGGCCAATCAGGAAGTGGGTCCTGAGACCCATCACCCAATTGGCCGAGAGGAAAAGCGATCCTATTGGCTGCCTGGGAGGAGGTGGAGACGTACGGCCAGGGGAGGGCTGGCAGGGGGGGCAGGGTGGAAATCTCCCCCCGGGCTGGTGACACTATGCACAGCCACCGGCCGCCACTACCAAATGCTGTTTTTGCAGAGCAGGAATATGCCTGCTGGAGCTCTTTTAACACAGTTCACGGCCGCTGCTCACCTCCCACTGGTGGACTCTGATGTAAGGGGGGCCTCTGTACGGACTCTGATGTAAGGGGGGCCACTGTGCGGACTCTGATGTAAGGGGGGCCACTGTGTGGACTCTGATGTAAGGGGGACCACTGTGTGGACTCTGATGTAAGGGGGGCCTCGGTGCGGACTCTGATGTAAGGGGGGCCTCTGTGCGGACTCGTGTGATCATGAAAAATCTTAGACTGTTTTCCTCGATCCATCACTTTTCCACGCTCTATGGGCCACTTGACTGGACTTGCCCCCCAGGCCTAAGGCTGCCAGCCCTCCCCTGCGTACGGCGGAGCCGTGATGCAGAGGAGGAGGAGACGCAGGGGAAGCAGCCACCTGCCGCCTGGAGGAAGCGCTGCCCGGGACCTAGATGGGGTAAGTGCGAGGCTGGTGACTGACTGACCGGAGAAGGGGGAGGGTGTGGTGCCGGTGACCCGACCGGGGAGGGGGCTGTGTGTGCATTGCTTGCCGAACCAGACGCCACTGCTGGATTCTTTCCTAAATGTACAGAATATAATTGGATACTAATATTTATGAGCGACGTTGATCCAGGGAACATCCGATTGCCTCTCGGGAGATCAGGAAGGAATTTTTTTTCCCTGCTGAAGCAAATTGGATCATGCTTTGCTATCGATCGACAGTGGGTATGGATTGGATGTATGGGATTGTATGATTTATTTCTTTTTTCTGAACTAGATGGACTTGTGTCTTTTTCCTATGTAACTTGTGTCCCTTGCAGTGAGTGGAGCAGACTGTTGGGCTGCACTAGGGCAGGGAATTATGGCAAGGATGACATTACAATATTACAGCTCCCTCTCCTCCTCCTCCTCCTCCTCCTTCATGCTGCATCAATCAGAGGAAAAAAAGAAAAGACAAACTCCTGATCCCTATATCTCTGTATTCCTGTATTTCCAGCTGCAAGGCTGCCTCTCGGTGGAGGAGAGCAATCTGTCAATGCAGCCAAGGGAGCCTCCTCCATGCGGATCGAGTTTCCAATGATTGACAAGGTAACCATGGCGAATAATTTGCCTAAAACTGTTGTCTTATCCTCGCAGCCCCCGGGTCAGATAACCGACCAATCACAGCGCGCACAATCATTTTTCATGCCAGTTTAGAATAATATTATTAAAAAAAAAAAAGGAGAAGAAGAAGAAGAGGAAGGAGAAGAGGAGGAGGAGGAGGAGGGCAGCCAGGCAGGCAGACTTGTGTGGACTATGTGCAGGGGATAGGAGGGGAGGAAGGATCGCAGCCTGGCTCAGGAGAAGAAGAAAAGTTTTGGGAAAGTTTCTTTGGAGCTCCATGGCCGGTGGATGGGACTGAGCGGATGGTGGTGGAGATCGGCGGCTTCCCCTGGATGGTGGTGGAGATCGGCGGCTGCACAGGACCATGTCGATGCTGCCCACCTTTGGCTTCACCCAGGAGCAAGTGGCCTGCGTGTGCGAGGTGCTCCAGCAAGGGGGCAACATTGAGCGCCTGGGGCGCTTCCTCTGGTCCCTGCCAGCCTGTGAGCACCTCCATAAGAACGAGAGTGTCCTGAAGGCCAAGGCGGTGGTGGCATTCCACCGGGGCAACTTCCGAGAGCTCTACAAGATCCTGGAGGGTCACCAGTTCTCCCCGCACAACCACCCCAAGCTGCAGCAATTGTGGCTCAAGGCTCACTACATCGAGGCGGAGAAGCTGCGGGGGCGCCCCCTGGGGGCGGTGGGCAAGTACAGGGTACGCAGAAAGTTCCCACTGCCCCGCTCCATCTGGGACGGAGAGGAGACCAGCTACTGCTTCAAGGAGAAGAGCAGGAGTGTGCTAAGGGAATGGTATGCCCACAATCCCTACCCTTCCCCCAGGGAAAAGAGGGAGCTGGCCGAGGCCACTGGACTCACCACCACCCAGGTCAGCAACTGGTTCAAAAACAGGAGGCAGAGGGACCGGGCGGCCGAGGCCAAGGAAAGGTACGAGTAAGTACTTCTGGCATTCTACTGGTAGCAGCTGGCACATTGTTGGTACAGTCATCTTTGGTATCCCCAGCATTGGCACCCCCAGCATTGGCATCCCCATCATTGGCTTAACGATCACTGACACCCCCCATCATTGGCACAACCATCATTGACACCCCTATCATTGGCACAACCATTATTGACATCCCCATCATTGGCACAACCAGCATTTGGCAAACCAATCATTGGCACAACCATCATTGGCATCCCCATCATTGGCTTAACGATTATTGGTACCCCCATCATTGACACCCCCATGGTTGCCACAACCATTATTGGCACAACAATCGTTGGCATTCCCATCATTGGCACAACCATCATTGACAGCCCTCATGGTTGACTCAACCATTATTGGCACAACAATCAATAGCACCCTAACCATTAGCACAACCATAATTGACACCCTCATGGTTGCCACAATCATCATTGCCACGACCATTATTGGCACAACAATTGATAGCACCCTAACCATTGGCACAACCATCATTGACCCCCTCATGGTTGCCTCAACCATTATTGGCACAACAATCAATATCACCCTCATCATTAGCACAACAATCATTGACACCCCCCATGGTTGCCACAACAATCAATAGCACAACAATCATTGACACCCCTGTGGTTGCCTCAACCATTATTGGCACAACAATCAATATAATCTTCATCATTAGCACAACCATCATTGACACCCCCATGGTTGCCACAACCATTATTGGCACAACAATGATTAGCACCCTCATCATTGGCATAACCATCATTGACATCCCAATGGTTTCCTCAACCATTATTGGCACAACAATTTACAGCACCCTCATCATTAGCACAGCAGTCATTGACATCCACATGGTTGTCACAACCATTATTGGCACAACAGTTAGCACCCCCATCATTGGCACCCACACGTTGCCACAACCATCGTTAGCATGACCATTATTGGCACCCTCATCCTCCCCACAATTATCATTGGCACCCCCATCATTTTCACAGTCATCATTGCCCCCCTTATCCTTTCCACCACCATCGTTAGCACTCAATAGGGTTGATTTACTAAAACCAAAGAGGGCAGACTCGTGTGCAGCTCTGCATAGTAACCAATCAGCTTCCAGGTTTTATTGTCAAAGTATAACTGAACAAGCTAAAGTCAGAAGCTGATTGGCGACCATGCACATCTGCACCAGATTTTGCACTCTAGTTTTAGTAAATCGACCACCATGTCTATGTATTCCGAAAAAAAAAAAAAAAAAACTCCAGCTACTTAAGTATGTAGAGTTATAAGGAAGATCCCTATATCAACACAAATCTCATCAAATACTGAAATAAACAGGGTACAACCTATTAATTAGAACCATTAGAACCACATGTCCCAGCTGGTAGGGCACAGTGTTTTTAACACAACTATAGATATTTTTCCCTGGAGATCTTTAGCTGCTGTAGAATGACATGTCCCCGTTGGTAGTACTAAATCTATGAATTAGGGGTACACACTTAAATACTACTGTTATTAAATACTGGCACCACAGGGCACAGATGTCCAGCTGGTGTAGAGTGTAGGTGGTACGGCTAATCTGCCATGGTGAGACTTACACTTCTACACCAACTCAAGAGTCATAGCTGTGTGGGGCAAAAAGCTACTGGATACTGGCAGCACATGGAATAACTTCTTCAATGGCCCTTTTCTAGAGATCTTCAGCTGGTGCAGAAGTTGGTGGCGCTGCTATGGTGGCACTTACACTTCTATACCCACAAAAAGGCCACGAAATATTGAATACTGAAACCGCAGGGCACAACTTATTAAAGTAACTATGGATGTCTGTTCCTGGTAGGGCTAACATTGCATGGTGGTAGTTACACTTCTTCACCAACTCAAGAGTTACTAGTTGGCAAGGCAAAAAGCCCAATAAAATTGCCGACACGGCACCCCAGGGCACAAACCACATCTCCTAGCTGGTATGCTATTACTTATTGATCATGTAACTATATATGCTTTCCTGGAGATCTTCAACCGTTGTAGAACCACATGCCCCAGCTGGTACTACTTATTTAATGCAACTATATATATATATATATATATATATATATATATATATATATATATATATATATATATATTAGATCTCCAGCCAGTATAGAACCACATGCCCCAGCTGGTTGGTAGGGTACTACTTATTTAATGCAACTATATATATAATATGTTTTACTGGAGATCTCCAGCCAGTATAGAGCCACATGTCCCAGCTGGTAGAGCTATTCCCATGCTAAAAATTACATTTCTGCACTCATCTCAAAAGAGCCTCGTTGACAGGGCACAGCGGGCATGGAATACTGGCACACAGGGTATTATTTAATTAATGTAACCATAGATATCCTTTCCTGAAAATGTTCCGCTGATGTAGAACCACATGTCCCAGCTGCCAAGAAGAGTCCTCCTAGACCTGGCCATGGGACCTGGAGGATATTACTCAGAAATGGTCATAGGAGGTTGTAAACAGAACGATCTTGGAGCTCTTTTAGAAACGGGATTGGTAGTAATAATAATAATAATAATAATATATTAAAAAAAAGATACTTTGTATAACTAAGTATATAATATTTCTTTAAAAAGGCACATACAGCTAAAGAAAGTCGTGGGCAGAACTAATAAAAATTATACTTTGTACAACTAGCCATGTAATATTTTTTTTATAAAACACAGACCATATAAAATAATACATTTAGGGGGTATAAATATGACAAAAATTATACTTTGTACAACTAACCATTAATATTTCTTTTTTTTATATAAAACACAGACCATATAAAATAATACATTTAGGAGGTATAACTATGACAAAAACTATACTTTGTACGACTAACCATAATATATATATATATATATATATATATATATATATATATATATATATATATATATATATATATATATATTATAAAACACAGACCATGTAAAAAAATACATTTAGGGGGTATAAAAGTTATAATAAAAAATATATATATACTTTGCACAGCTAGCCTTGTAATATTTTAACACAGACAGTATAAAAGAACACCCTATAATCTATTATGTATAGCTGTAAAATGTTGAATATATTATCCAACATTTTCTGTTAGATATATAATATTCTGTGTATATAAAAAGGAAGACTGTCTATAGTGTACAGGGAATATTGTACAAAACTGGCTAAATAATTTAATTGTACAGAATTTCCCATTCACTAGCAAAACATTATTTTTAACGACTTGGTCACACTATTCTAATAATATTATAGAGAACAGACTCCAATAATATTGAGGATACTGTGCTGAATTAGCCAAAAAGAATCCTTAGGATATGATATACAGAATTGTCAGAATTCTATGGAAATGTCTATACGATGTAGAAGACATTATTACTCAGAGAATCCGTATTTTTTTGGAAAAGGGTCATAGAATGTTAAGGATTTTTTTTTTGGGGGGGGGGGGGCAGCTTTATATTTTATTAAATTAGCCACGGAATGTTTAGAATATAAAACAACAATTATAGAATACTAAAGTTGAGGATATTATTCAGAAAATACTTTAAAATTTAAAAATTGCCATAAATATTGAAGATATTTTTATACTGGACATATATTTAATATATTAATTCAAATTAGCCATGGAAGGTTTAGAATATAATATATAATTGCTTAATGGATCTCACTTCTAAAATAATGAATTCATTATAGAGGTGAATCTTCCTGTGGGATTGATATGCAACCAGCGAATGTTTTGTAATAGTATGTAACTGGTCATAAATAAGCTGTCTGTGGCTAACATTCATTGAAGGGATCAGGGAACATAAAAAAACGAAATCTGCAATACTGGGGTTATAATTAATTAGCCAGGGAGGATCAGATCCTATTAATTGTTTTAATCGAATTCTGAGGATTCTATATGGCAGCACATAAAATAATAAAGACATAAGTGGTCTTAAAGTACTAGGATAAAGCTGGCCAGGACTCCTTCTACAGCTAGGAGCATTACATAGAACTATAGAATTTAAAATACTGATAATTTAATACAGAACTGGCTATTGAATCTGTATTATAAATTGCCATCAGATACATGTAAGTGATGATTAGAAGTATTGTGCACTGTGCATCAGAACAGCCCCAGGCATACCCCAAGTGCTTGGAGAACTGCCCCAGAAAGATCAATAGGATAGGTTGTTGTATGGGATAGTTTTTTTTATGGGATAGGTTGTTTTATGGGATAGGTTGTTCTATGGGATAGGTTGTTTTATGGTATATGTTGTTCTATGGGATATGTTGTTCTATGGGATATGTTGTTCTATGGGATAGGTTGTTTTGTGGGATATGTTGTTCTATGGGATAGGTTGTTTTGTGGGATAGGTTGTTTTGTGGGATAGATTGTTTTGTGGGATAGGTTGTTCTATGGGATAGGTTGTTTTAGGGATAGGTTGCTTTATGGGATAGGTTGTTTTGTGGGATAGGTTGTTCTATGGGATAGGTTGTTTTAGGGATAGGTTGTTTTATGGGATAGGTTGTTCTATGGGATAGACTGTTGTATGGGATAGGTTGTTCTATGGGATAGGTTGTTGTATGGAATAGGTTGTTTTATGGGATAGGTTGTTGTATGGGATAGGATGTTCTATAGGATAGGTTGTTGTAAGGGATAGGTTGTTTTATGGGATAGGTTATTTTTATAGGAAAGGTTGTTCTATGGGATAGGTTATTTTATGGGATAGGTTGTTCTATGGGATAGGCTGTTGTATGGGATAGGTTGTTCTATGGGATAGGTTGTTGTATGGAATAGGTTGTTCTATGGGATACGTTGTTGTATGGGATAGGTTGTTTTATGGGATAGGTTGTTTTATGGGATAGGTTATTTTATAGGAAAGGCTGTTCTATGGGATACGTTGTTTTATGGAATAGGCTGTTCTATGGTATAGGTTGGTGCTATGTGCTGCCTAGACAGCCAGTGTGAGCAGCTGTATTGCTGTGTGCCTGTCACAGAGGATACCCATCCCACGCCTGCCCTCACTCACCTACCTCATTAAGCTCTAGCTTTCACTGGATGCCAATATAACTCCCTCATCATGTAATGATGATGGACATGAACTACTCAGTGTCAGGTCAGATAGCAAGCATATAATTAAATGATTATTACAATCAACCTACAGGCTGGGGGCTGGGTGCCTATTAATAACACAGATACATATACAGACCTTTAAAAAAAAATGGCAATGCCTCTGCAGGCAGACACTCATGTATTATATTATAGCATCCAAGGCCCGAATATTACTTCAACTTTGCAATATGACTCCTATTACTTTAGGCCATCATTTGGTGCCTATTAATTCTATGAACGACCACATCGTTCCTTGTAAAGAGTTATGACAGATCTCTGCCATTGCATTGGAATGATTTAAGTGGCTTATAATTGTAAAAGTTAATCAGGGGGGGGGGGGGGGATTATTAATGTTAATTAGGAAAGACTCGAGGTGTGAAGGTTGTCATTACACTTCTGTGTCCAAGATTCATCATATTAGTTGGATTCACTTTTCACGACATTAGTCTGTAATATTAAATTGTAAAAAAAAACTCAGATGAGACGGATTTTTCAAGTTTTGAAACATCATCGAAGTACTTATTTTAAAACGGAAGTGGCTTAGATTAAAACTGAGAGATAAAATGCAGATGTGTGAAATACATACCAATATCAAAGATACTTAAAAGATATTAAACTAGAAACACTCCTCTTTTTACTAATTATGATATTAAATATATACATAATTCGGAAATATACCTGCATGCAATGTTTATTATCTTCAGATATATATATATATATATATATATATATATATATATATATATATATATATATATATATATATATATATACTTTATTTTAATAAAAAATAAATAGATATATATATTTTTTATTTTAATAAAAAAAAAAAAAAAAAAATATATATATATATATATATATATATATATATATATATATATATATATATATGAAGATAATAAACATTACATGCAGGTATATGTGTACCATTGCTATAGATTACCGAATTATGTATATATTTAATATCATAATTAGTAAAAAGAGAAGTTTAATATCTTTTAAGTATCTTTGATATTGGTATGTATATAAATACTTTACTTTGATAAAATATAAATACTATATTTTTTAACAAGGTTGCGGTTGTCCAAATTCTGCAGAGTAGAAAATTATTTATAGATAGATATATAGTACATGCATATTACATTTTATTATGTACATACTATATTCTATGATATTATATTATGTTATATTATATTATATTATATTATATTATATTATATTATATTATATTATATTATATTGGTATATACATATGTCAGGGGGATAGCGGTGTCTGGTGACACACAAGTATTTGTAAACATACATGAATACACAATACACAGTGTACACTGCTGGGACTCACCTGCAGATAGTAGTTTGCTGACAATGATTTTATTATGTGTTACATTGTAGTAATGTACACAGCTGCCAGCGGGGCAATTCAATGGGATAGCATTCAGCATTAACTTCTTTCCCATCAGAAGTCCATTGCAGTATACTAATAATGAGCTAAGCTGTACAGCTATATTCTTCCCGTTTATTTGTCAACATTAAGTAATCAAGTAAATAAAACAAAAACAAATAATGATAACAATAAGTATTATTATTAGTATTATTATTATTTTTATTATTATTATTATTATTAATAATAATAATAATAATAATAATAATAATAATAATAATAATAATAATAATGACGATGATTAATAATATTATTTAGTAGTAGGTGTATAACAAGTATTTTCTTATTATTATTATTATTATTATTATTATTATTATTATTATTTTTATAGCATTTTAAACGACCTTTTATTCACATGTACAAAATTATAAATAAAATAAAATTACAAATACATACATGCAAGATTACTTGTAGGTACATTGATTTCTGCACGAGAAACGTATATTTACCGAACATTTAATTTGTCTCATCTGAATGATTTACAAATCCAGGCTTATTAGTAAATCAGTGCAGGCAGCAACGAACTGCAAGATGAAGCAGCCATTACCATTTAGATTTCAGTTCATGTTATTTGTGATTTTTTTAAATTTTTTCTGTGGTGAGGTTTTCTGTGTGCAAAAATAATTAGGAGACATTTCACAGACATCCTAGTCAGCAAAATAATATTAATATTAATAATAATAATAATAATAATAAAAATAAATATCTATGTCTATATATTAATATCTATCTATCTATCTATCTATCTATCTATCTATCTATCTATCTATCTATCTATCTATCTATCTATATATATATATAGAGATATATATATATATATATATATATATATATATATATATATATATATATATATATATATATATATATAGATAAATAGATAGATAGATAGATAGATATAGATATATATATAGATATACAGATCTAGATATATCTATATAGATATTAGTATTATTATTTTAAATATATACATTATTATACTACATATATATGACATATAATAATGTAATACTGTATATGTGTATGTATTATAGTGTAATAATGTAATGTTTTATTTATTTATATTTTTATATATATATATATAGAGAGAGAGAGAGAGAGAGAGAGAGAGAGAGAGAGAGAGAGAGAGAGAGAGAGAGAGAGAGAGAGAGAGAGAGAGAGAGAGAGAGAGAGAGAGAAATAGGTATAGATATATATTACATTCTTTTAGCAAACTCTAGCTTGAACAAGGATGACTGATTACGTCACAGTGGGCATCTGACCAGCATTGGTATAAATAAGCCTGCTTCTTTAGATATTCTGGGACTTGTAGTTCTACCACATCTGTAAAGTCTGAAATGGGCTCTACAGGTATTTGCTAATAAAACATTTTTTTTTTTGCACCAATAACAGCAACCAATCAGAAAGCATTATTCATTGGTTTAGAGTGGACAGAATAATTAACGTTAATTGCTGATTGGCTGCCGTATTCTGCCCCCTCTGTCATTTTTCCGACAATTAGATGAAGTTGGTGCAAACAGCTAAGGCTGACCATACACTTCACAATCTGATTGTACAATCTCCTTTAGATCTACCGTCACCTATAACCGAAGACTGCCTGACTGATATTGAAAGAACTGTTTAGCTGTATCCTCATATTACACAGTTTTGTTGAATTTTACTTAAAATTGGTACAATCAGATTGTATAGTGTAGTGATAGTGATTGTATAGTGTATGGAATAGTCAGATGCCTTCATACACATGCAGGTTTGATCGCCAGCTGTAGCCTAGCCATTGATACATGTATATATCTGTTGTTTTTGAAGGGAGAATAACGAAAACTCAAATTCCAACAGTCACAACCCGTTATCGTCTTCTATGAACGGTGGCAAAACGGTCCTGGGAAGTTCAGACGACGACAAAACGCCCTCGGGCACCCCCGACCACAACTCCTCGAGTCCAGCCTTACTGCTCAGCTCCAACCCAGGACTCCAGGCTCTCCATGGAATGGGCCACCCGCAGGGCCCCAGCGCCATCCCTGTGCCAGGAGCGGACCCTATGCACCACCACACTTTGCAAGACTCAATCCTCAACCCAATGTCGTCCAACCTGGTGGACCTGGGCTCATAAGACAGTACACAGTCCCACCAAGACTAGGTGGAGAGGTGGCTCCACCACATCTACCATGGGTACTCCAACCTTCCATGGACTGAAGGTATATAGTGTCTTGAATGGTGACTTTCTGAACTGGTGGACCTTGGCTCCAAAGACAGTACAGTCCCACTAAGGACTAGGTGGAGAGGTGGCTCCACCACATCTACCATGGGTACTCCAACCTTCCATGGACTGAAGGTATATAGTGTCTTGAATGGTGACTTTCTGAACTGGTGGACCTTGGCTCCAAAGACAGTATACAGTCTCCCCAAGGACTAGGTGGAGAGGTGGCTCCAACCAAACCTACAATGGGTCCTCCATCCTTCCATGGACTGAAGGTATGTGTCTTCAATGGTGACCTTCTCACCTTCCCAACTGGTGGACCTGGGCTCCA